>NC_088172.1:1076275-1377941 GCF_028769735.1 Zonotrichia leucophrys gambelii | reverse complement strand
CACAAAAATTTTCCCCTTATCCCCTCTTTCTCCCATTGCATTTCATGGTGAGCTTTCACTCATTTTTATAAATGCAGTATAAAGAAGAGACTCTTCTGACTGAGGCTTCACTCCAACTGCTGAATAGGGACTCTTTTTGCGTGTTAGGCTAGAAAAATGTGTGAGCCATCTAATAGCACTGTGAAAATGCTGCAGAGACAAGTCACTTCAGTTTTGCCAAGAGGTAAACTGGCAAGGTCATAAACATGTAGACTTTGTGCTTATTCCTTCTCTCAGTGTTCAACAACACTAAAATAAAACAGCGTCCACAAATTCCAGCACTACAAACTGGGTTGGTGGGGTTTTTTTTCATTAAATAAGAGACAAAGCTGAATAAGAAAAATCCTATTGAAAATTTTCAGAAAATCTCTGTCTGTTCTATAGAATGGCTTAACTTATTAAAACCCCAGTAATTTAATGTTTCATTAGTTATGGAGTTTTGGTGTGATGTTTTCAGAGATGCATCAAGGAATGTATGTGGTACAGTGAAAAACAGTTCTGTTGTTTATTGGCATTTATAGCCTGAGCTGTTTCCAGCTTAGATAGACAATGTGTCTATGTGTCTTCAATAATAATTATTTTCTTTAATGACATCTATTTGGTTTGGTTTAATGATTGCCCCTTTCTGCCATCTTGCCTAGACTGTCAAAAGCAGCTCAGTAACCCAGCTTGAAAGATTTAATTTGACATACTTGAACACCATTAGAGATTCTGAAGGAAATTTTTCACAATTCCTAGTAATCATTGTGACTACTGTGACTGATGCTTTAGTAAATGGTGAGAATCCCTATACCAGATGCAAATCTATTCACTTTTTAATTAAAAAGAGAGATAGGGAATCCACTTGTGTATGTAAATGCTATCCAAACAACTCAGTCATATTTACTATTCTACTATAGGAAGCAAATCCTATGCAACTACTACACTGACTAGACTGGATGAGCTGCAGGCTTGTTCAGCTTATACTTCCTATTGCTATTAAATATAAAAGATGGATTTTATGGTAAAAGTGCATGAGCTTAAAAATGCATGCAGGGTTTATTTTGTATATAAGTAGGTTGCATTTATGGAAAAAATAAATAACTTTTTTCTTAAAATAGGTTTCTCTAAACATTTGAACTTTATTGATTCTATCACCTTTACCCATTACGGTGATGAAGTTTACTACTGAAAAAACAGCACCTACAAAATTTTACAATTTACTGTAGAGTAAGCGTTAAAATAAAAATCAATAGAGCTACTACTTTTCTTGCTCCCCATCCCAAGTCTCTGTTTTTCTATTTTATGCCATCTTGTCTGAACTAACAGATTTATAAATCAGTTCCTTGAACAGTAAAATCATTTGCCATTTGGTGGAATTGGCTGACATTTCATTTTTGCTGTGCAGATTGCAGATAATGTTGACATTATTTCACTGAGCACTGTACTACATCATTAACATATTGCTCATGACTGAATCTGAAATACTTTCACTCTTATAGTGTAAAAACCTGCATTTTCTCTGTAAAAGAAATGATGAAGGTTTCATTGAGATAAAATAATTAATGTTGCAATATGGTAAAATAAAAATGACATTGAAGTTACAAAATGAAACTCTAAAGTCAAAGTTAAAAGTGAAAGAAAACAATCCCATAGATCAGGTATTTACTCTTGATTTCCCTAAATCTTGCATAGAAATGAACAACACTCATGAAATGGGCTGAAACCCAGGCTGTATCAGCACTATAGCAGTGCAGGACTTGTCAGTTAGAGACATATCCATTTCTGCTTGCATCACATGAAAATGAAAATTTATTTCAAGTTTTAGGCATAATCCCACTTTTTCCCATATGTGATTATTTTCTCTGAAAAAGCAACCAGCTGAGTTGCAAAATAGCTTTGAGTGACCAGGAACCCTGAAATCTGCCCATTTACTAGGCAGATTCTTTCAAGCTGACAGGCAATTTATAATGAATTTATTTCTATTATGTTTTAAGATCTTCGTCTGCATAATTATTTGTAAATCTAACAATTATTTTGAAAGTTTTATTCATTTTATCTTTTGCTGAGGGAGAGAGATGGAATTTGAGAACTGATTTTCTGTTACCCTGATGCAGCTGGTGCACTTCATCATTAGCATTGCCAGTGATCTCAGACAGTTCCTTTTTCCTTCCCTTATCCTTATGTATTTATCTCTTCCTTCTTAGTTATTCTTCTTTATATCTTTGTTTAGTTATGTTTTACCAGATAATAATTTTTTTTTGTTTCACTAACACATTATGTATCAAGTGCTGTCATTCTTCATTCTTTGCCATGTTAAATTGAAACTTCAGCTGTGTTTGTTGTAATTGTCAACAATTAAGGTTACAGTTAGCAATTAAGTAACAGGTAGCTTTTTGTGATTGGAGATGAAAGCATGTCATGTTGGTTGATTAATAGCTTTTCAGTTGTATGTTATCCACACATAAATCCTTCTACTGACCAATTAACCAGATGTGCAATTAAGTAAAACAAGCAACCATCTGTCTTTGAGGTTCATTCCAATGTAGGCCGGTGTATTCCTTATCAGTTTCTCTCTCCTGTT
Source organism: Zonotrichia leucophrys gambelii (assembly GCF_028769735.1). Classification (NCBI taxonomy): domain Eukaryota; kingdom Metazoa; phylum Chordata; class Aves; order Passeriformes; family Passerellidae; genus Zonotrichia; species Zonotrichia leucophrys. The sequence continues at coordinate 1,375,339 of NC_088172.1, read as the reverse complement.
CTTTTCTCCTCACAGTTTCCTTGCCCCAGTGTGGATCCTTCCCATAGGATACTGTCCTTCACCACTGCTCCTGTGTGGGTCCTCCACTGGCTGCAGTTATTTCAGGAAGGATGCACCTGCTTTGGCATGTGGTCCTCCCTGGGCTGCCGGTGATCTCTGCTTTTGCACCTGGAACATCGTGTCCCCTGCTGCTCTTATATTTGCGTTGACAGGATTGTTTCTTCCGATTTTTTCTGCTCCCCGTTCTCCGCCCCCTGATGCCAGCCCTGCAGCCCCACTAGGCATAGCCGCTCAGTACAGTTTAGTATAAATATATTGATAAAAAATTGATTTCTCTGTAGCCATTCCATGTGGAGTAATTTTTTCACACATCTCAAAGACTTCATCAGCAGTTACTTATTTCCTACTATGTATGTAGATGAATTACTTGTTGCCAGGGAAACAGTGTTTTTCACTGTTTACACAGTATATGCTGTTCAGAATAAGGAGCAAACATTACCTTAGTTGACATGTTTTTCCATTAAGAGCTAAAAGCACTTAAACCAAAACAGTTTTATTTCAGCACTGTAATGCAAAATATGAAATGATTACACATTAATTTTGAATAAATATATGCTTTTTATATGGGGATTGGTATTTCTGTTCATTAACATTAAATGAATATTTCAGTACTTACCTTCCCCAGAGGGGAGAGTTTTTTATGTCTGAAAATATCAGGATTTTTAAATTTTTTTTTTTTACAGGTAAAACTATTGCTGGGCATGAACCAAAGCACTAGATCTGAGCTGTCTGAATTTTTTTTAACCTTCTAGACAAGAAATAATTTTTTCCTAATTGTTTCCTAGTTTCTGTTTTTAAGGACCTTCAGCATCTGTAAAGCATACATATTGATTTAATTTCTTTGGAGTTTACAAGTTGGGGACATGGTACCACATATGACACATGCAGGTGTAGAACTTTATGTGTTAACAGGCAGAGGTTGGTTCAAATATTTTAATGAAGATATCTTCCACTGTTTTTCAAGTGACTTTCTTCACTGGCAGACTTGCATTTTGGGGCTGTTGCAGGCAAACATAAAAATATGTTTTCCAGAAAAACAGCTTATAGTTGGCCAGACTAGCAGCAGAGATTTACAGCAGCCTCATCAGAAACATAACATTCTTGTATTGTCTTGAAGCCTTCTGTTTTCACAGATGATCAAGCAAACAAAAATTGTGTGATTACTTAATCAGCTGTGAGAAACTGACTTTGTAAAATGTGCATTATAATCTTCTGTCTGCAGGGGCTTTGCTGCCTGGTCTTGTTGCTGCTTCATCACAGCATTACACTGATGAAATCATGGGGGCAGTGACTAATGGCAGTGCTTTCTCATTTTCACTTTTGCCATAGATTTTCTTGCAATTCTTAATATTGTCTAAAGTTGGTTTCTAGACGGGCAGCTGAAATATCTTCCCTGCTGTTTTGCATTGCAAAATCAAATTTTCCACCTATATTACATTCTTAAGTCTGCAGTGAATAAGATGAATTTGAGTATTGTGTTTGTCTTTTCCCCATGATTTCTGCATAGTCATGTGGTCTGTTTGTTTAACTCTTGCCAGAATTTCCCTTTCAGCTAAGCCACCAAACTGATGTAGAGGGTTAAGCCTGGGATTCTCCATAGGTGCAGATGAATGCAACCAATTATCATTAAACATTTTATCTGTGACTTTTCATGCTGGTTAAAAAAAGTCATACTTTTTCTTCCTGCCTTTTAAAAATTGGAAACAACTTCTGATATTTTGTTTTTTATATATGCCAAAGGATGTCTAATGGACTTGGATGGTTCCAGCTTCAGCAAAAATGCTAAGTGTGGCAAAATCTGTTCCACATGACACTTTGGTCTGGGGATACAGAGAATTCTGTTGCACTCAGGCTGACTTAGGCTTGATACTGCAGTATTAATCAAAGTGTGGAAAAGACTGTACCTGAAAACACAGATACTAGCTCATTCTGTCGTATGTGACTGATATTCCAGCCACCCTAGGATACAAGATTAGTAAAAAAAGCAGTGCTCTTTCTTTACCTAATTTGCTGTTTTAAAATGTAGTGTTGATATGCAGCATTGTTATGAGGAGAAAAAAATGTTTTGGCAGTCCCTGCTGTTTTCCTTTCCCTTGTTCATATTGGATTTTTATTTCTTTTTACCCTGTATGTATTTATGATACATAAGGTGTTGTATTTTTGTCTTTTCTTATGCTCTAAAATCAGTTTCACTAATGCTCACAGTTGCACTCCTTGGTGTCTTGGAACTAACCACCTGTGGTTTTTGTTTATACCTGTAGAAGTCCCTCCTAGTATCTGGAGCTTAAACCTCCAAGAACTCTGCCATAACATGCCCATCGTCAATATCTTTTTTTAAAGTTCACCAAGAACTTTATTACGTAATGAAAACTGCAATCACAATGGGATTGGTCACGGGAGATAAAGAAGTCTTTAATCTGAAGTAATACACAATGGCTGTCAACTTCCCTAGTGTTGGCCCAATATTTTTGTCACAGTGGGCAAGTTCACACAGCTCACCAGGGTGGATTTGCAGGCTATGGTTGCTTTATTTCCATGGCCATAGAATTGAGCATTATCAGGGTAGTTGTCCGGTTTTCGGCTGTTTGAAGGGCCTGGAAGGGCCCGGAGTGGCCTTGGGGCAGCCCGCGTATCAAAGGACGAGAAGAGGCTTCAGTTCTTCTTTCGGTCTTTATGTTTATTAATTGTTTATCTAAAAGATTTTCTCTCGGCCCGACAGAGCTCTGCTCAGCAGCCAGCCATGAGCACACTGTGCCGTCCTCCGGACAGTCACCTATCTTTATACCCATGGTTACGTGTACAATATTTATCATTTTTCCCCAATACCATTTATTCTTATTGTCCGGTGCACTTTCAGTAATGACCAATCCCAAAGTGCCACCATCACCACAGAAGATGGAGGAGAAGAAGAAGAAGAAGAAGGACAGGACACGCCCCAATTCCTCCATCTTACTTCTCTAAACCCCCCTGTACAGAAATCCTAAACCCTGTGTCTCACTGGCTAGTTAACCAATCCCTTCACCATTCACCCCGGTGAAACCCTCCTGTCCTCATACAGGTGTCGTCTCCTGTGTAGGATCAAAGTCCAGCCACCAGACACTTCTGGAACATTCCAGGACTCCCGAGCCCCCCAAGGGTGGTCTCGGTGGCTCGGCACCTCAGGACTGAGGTGCTGAGATCCCACAGGTAGTGGCAGACAGGAACAAACAAAGTTAGTGTGTTCAGATTCATGAGTGCATTTCTTCTTTGCTTTCCTGGATAGATGTTTGGGGTATGCAGGACAAAGGTGAAGTGAGGAAAGACAAGGGAGATCTAACACTAAGACAGGTTTAGGCGCCTAGTTCATAGGCCATTATCAGGGGTCATATAACCTTTCCTTACCCAGTAAATGATAATCAGAAATATTAAGTGCTATATTTAATACTTCTAAAAAATGTTGTGTTGAGCAACAACCATGAAAAAATTGTGAAAATCAGCTTTTACAGAGCTGCTTTTTCAATATGGCTTCCTATATCAGATGGACTTGGGAGACTAATATTGAATTCAACAGTCTGAAACTCTCCTAACATTCAGTATGAAACCATTCCTTTAGAAAGTGAGGCAAGCTTGCATGAGCTGTGGGAAGAGGGACCAGCAGTCAGATTCCCCTCATTATTCTGAGATGACTCAGCCAATAGATTGGGAGAGCTGCGCTTCCTCCTACTCTTTTTTGGCCACATTAATTCCATTCCTCCATAGAAGCCCTGTTGCTGTGAGGAGAAGGATGCTGCTCAGGCACATAGCGATAGCCTAGATCATCTTCCAGGATGGTGTTCTTATGCAAGGGAAAAAACATGGACCTCAAACCTTTGGCATAAACCAGAAGTTGGAATCTGCATCTCAGGCAATTTTATCTTCAGTAGACTGACCAAGAAAACCACCCCATTTATTTTTGTAGAAAATGACTGTTTTGAACAGAGCTCACTAGTTCTAATGGTGATTTTGACTATCTGCTAAATAGGGATCTAATGTTATTTCACTTTGAACTCTGGCAGAGAATTAGTCAAATTCTTGCTGACAGTGACAGTTCAAGTTATGTTTTAAAGGAGAATGTAAATGGAAGAGAAAATGTGTTAAGAATTTTAATCTTGGTATGATGCCTAAATCTAGATGGGGCACATCTTATTTGTCTCTGTGTTGATTGTAACTGCTATGCATTTATATAAGTGGTGCCATTTCTGGGATAGCAGGATTTTATTCTGTCTCATGCAAAACATTCTCTTTCCAGCTAAGAAAAAAAAAAAAAAAAGGAACTCTTCATACAGATCAGTATGAGTCAGATATTAAAGTCTGCAGAGCAACTCATGAATTCATAGGAAAGATTCAGTCATATTATGCAGGAAATCCTAGAGACATGAAAAGCACTTGAGTAATAAAATGAAATTTAAGGGACAATTAACTGATCTTGACTATGTGTAACCTTTGGGATAATTATGATTTCAATGTGGTTTTTTAGCTGTATAAATAAATAATAATGGACTATTCCCTAAAGTTTAAATTTACATTCAGCAGCTGTGGTTTAAATGCTAATAAATACATGTGATTTCTGTTTCCTTGTATATAGATCTTAATGTTATTATAAAAAATTAAATGTTTGATGATAGTCTACTGGTTAAAAAAATTATTATTATTATTATGATTTGTTTAAAGATCAAGATGACTGACACTTTTTCTTTCAAATTCAAATTCTTCAGGCTTTAGAACAAAATGTTCTTGTAAATTCTTTGAGTGACTTCCTGTGCAGAATAACCCATTTGTATTCAACAGTTGCTGCACCATATCTTCAAAGCTGGAAATCCATTTTCACTCTTTTAATAATGAGATACACCCTTCTTGTAGGTAAACTGTCTTTTAAGTGACATTGATATTTACATTTCTTTAATAATTCTATTCCTCTCTAGGTTCTAGACAATGAAGTCCATAATTTCTTCGGTAAAATTTAAGGTATAATAACATTTAGGAAATTCTATAGAGAGGCTTTTTAAGCCAGACCTGAGACCTAGTGTTAGAGATTGAGTAAAACACTTTATTGTCTGCTTAACTCTCAGTGTGTGAATAATATTTGAGCAAACATTATTTAGTAACACTTTATCACTACTGCATTGGTATGATTCAAAAAATATCTTATTATTCTGGTCATGTTTTGCTGAATTTAAAACAAATTAGTTGTATGTTAACACAAAAAATGTATTTTTAAATATCTTATTTTAAAGATGTTTAAAATCAACTCTAAAGCAGTGCTTCAACTCCACATATAAATGTCTTGAACCTTCCACCTATTCATTCGTGTGCTTTCTGTCTTCTGTATATTGAAAAGTCTTTTTTATATATGAAATTTTCTTTTTTTTGTGTTTAGTGTTCTCTTAGGAATGGAGAAAATCTTATTTATATAGGATGCTTGTTTTATTAAATCCTCCAGATCTATCTCTCATGGAGCCTCTCGTTAATTTTAAGACACATTCAACCATCTACATCTTTTGTGCAGATGTTCACCTTCTCCTACCTAAAGGTCAATGAAACCAATCTGTAGCAGACACTGTGTGCTATCCCAGTGCAATTAAAATATAATTAAAGATTCCAGGATCACTTTTACTTGCAACTAGTTTTGTGAATTTTTTTAAAATTCTGTACTTTTTATGAACATTGCAATGCTGATTAAGTGTCACTATATGTCAGGACTACAAAAATAACCTCCAGTGATTACTTCTAGTTAAAAATGCATTGCAAGTGCCAGAAAACGTCTCCAACTCTCACATAAAGAATAAGGCTACATGTCTCATAGTTTAATGTCTTAATACACTGCTGAGTGTGAGGCCATTGCATAAATTGCATTGGAAGCTGATCTATAGAAATACTTCCAGATCAATAAAAAGCAAGCCTACATGCACAGCTGACATGGCAAGAGGATTGTTTCAACAGAAATTTTTTGCAAGAAGCAATTTCTTTTTTTGAGCCATGGTTTCTTCTTGGGAGTGTAAATATTCTCCCCCTGCCTAAGTGACAGGGAAATATGACAAAAACTGTTCAGAAGAATAATGCTTTGAGTCTGTGATGCTGGGGATGATAAAAAGAATTTTAGTAGAGGAAAATACTAAAGATGGAAATGTTTAATTAGCAATAAAACAGTACATTATTGCTCATGATCACAACTGCACAAAGCTGCAATGAAGTGCTTTTCAGCATTTATTCTTCTTTTCTCCTTTGAAGGAGAAATTTGTGGGTTGTCAGGGACAAAATGAGTTTGTCTTATTCCTAAAAAAGGAGTCATCTGCTGTCAGTATTTAAAAAGAAAAAAATGGTTGACAACTGGAGGTGGAGTTTTCAGTCAGGAGCATTAACTAATGGATGATCACAGGGTACAGGCCCTAAAACCATGCAGCCCATGTGGCTTATGTCTATGGCATCTGTGATTCTCTGACCTTAGAGTGGAATGCAACTAGAGAACAGTAGGCTTAGAAATCTGGTTGCTCTTCAGTAGGCAAATATGTGAAAGATTTCTGCAATATATACAGCCAACAAAACCTCTATTATTGTTGTTAATATCTGACACAGAGGTGCTAAACTGTGTACAAAGAAGGGCAATAAAATTGATGAAGGCTCTGGAGCACAGGTCTCGTAAGCAGTGGCTGTGGGAGCTGGGTTTTTAGCCTGGAGGAAGGGAGGCTTAGGAGGAGATCTCATTTTCTCTGCACCCACCTGAAAGGACATTGTAGCCAGGAGGGGATTGGTCTCTTCTCTCAGGGAACAAGTGACAGGATAAAAGGAAATGGCTTCAGGTTGTGCCAGGAGAAGCTTATATTTGATATTATGGAAAAAATTACTTCAGAGAAAAGGAGCAAACTGCCCAGGGAAGTGGTTGGGTCATCATTCCTGAAAGTATTTAAAAGATGTGTAGATATGGCACTGAGGGACGTGGTTTGTTGATGGACTTGGCAGTGCTAGGCCAATGGTTGGACTCAGTGATCTCGAGAGGTCTTTTCCAAGCTAAACAATTCGTGTGGGGTTTGAAGGCACCTGTGATTGTCTGATGCACTGAGTCTGACAGGATTTGGAATGATAGACTTGTGGTGGTGGCAAAACAGTAGCAGAAAAATATTTTTGTTCATTATAGAGGAGAAATGAAAGGTGGAAGGGGCTGAAATGGCAAGAGCATTGACAAGAGTGTAAATGCACCTTAAAGGTGGTGTTTGAAACACGCTTCAGAAAAGAACGATCAAAGATGCTCAACAGCTTCCATGTCAGAAATAATTCAGTAGGACACTTCTCTTAACTAAGAAAAAAGGGACAACTGAATGGGTTTAAAACATACGACTGTAACATAATGAGCAGCATGGAGAAGGTGAATACAAAGGTGAATACACAATGGCTGCTCACTCTTTGTTCCAATACAAGAACCATGATACATCAAATGACTTGAACAGGGAACAAGTTCAGTGGAAATTCCCGCCTCGAAACATTGTAGGCACTAGAAGTTCATGGGTATTCATGCAGTGGCTGCATTCAATGGGCCTTTATTCCATGGATTTGCCCAAAGAACCTCTTTAGGAAACTGGACCTCTTGTTGGTGTCAAGACCTTAACATATATACTATTTGAGAAGGATAAAATTATTGCTATGAGTGCTCCCTTGAATATGTTTTAAAGATTGGACATCTGTAGGGACAATATATTGGGTTAGACAGACCTATAATCTGACCCAGGATAGCTTTTTATGCTTGCTATCTGAATCCCTAGAGGAGTGATGCTTTTGTCACTTTTGTCTTGTCAGTTTATGTACTCTAGCAGTCAAAGGTTTGTGGGAAGTTACAGTGTCCTCAGAATTATAAATATATTTTTTCTTCTGTCCTAGCACTTGTGCAACTGAATGGCACTGATTCTTTGTATTTTAGGATCATCCCACCTGTAACAAAAGCACTAGTAGAGAGACCCACTGTACTATTATTGTGCTTGAAGAACAGCGACCTTGCCTTTAAAATATTATTTGTGTGTTATTCATTTAAACACTAAGAACTGTATGTAAATAAATATGAATGGTTGTTATTTTTATATTTATTTGTAAAAAAATATTTTAAGTCAGGAATCAATTTTAATTTTTCAGAAATAAGGCCTACAGTAGGTTGAAGTATGATGTTCTGTTTCATCTAGGGAGACAGCAGGTACCAGTAGACTGCATCAGAAGCATTTTCAGTCCTCTGGGGGAGGAGAGTGCTTGGCAAATATAACACACTAGGAAAGAATACTCTCTGAAAGTTGGGAGGTCATGGGAGCTGTGGATCTTTGCAGAAAAGCTTTTCTGGTTTAGGATCTTTTCTGGTTTAGGAGCTCCTGCCCACCACTCTAAGGAGAAAAACACTGTTTATGGACCTTACAGTGATGGTTCCTCCTAGGGAAGGTTCTTCCTAGGCAAATTTGCATTTAGCTGAGAAAGAAAGAAGAACTCTTAAGAAGGGAAGCTTCCCTAGGCAGAGCTTGTTTGATAGAATTATTAGAAAGAGAAAGTAACAAAAAAAAAAAAAAAAAAATTAGTGCTTCTCAGAAGCCATTAGGAAGTTATTATTATTAATATTTCCTTTAGTTGCTGTATTGTGAAGAAAGCTCTTGCATCTACTTTTTCACTTAGGCTGAAATCAAGTAGGACTGTTTTCTGTCATTTATTATTCTTAATCTAGTTGAATTGTAGTAGTACTTGGGATCAGGTTGAGGGTCTGTATTTTCCTTTAGTAATTAAAAACACCTATACTTAGTGACCATGCAGACATCAATAAAAAAAATCTCCTGTGTAGACAGAAAATCCCACAGTGTAGTTTTTTAATTTATATCTGTATCGAGCTGACTTGTGGCACTTCAGTTTTCCCTAGTGCATAAAAAGAGAGAAAAAAACCCTCTATTAAATAATTAGTTCTCTTGTTCTTTGATCCTGGGTCTCTAACAGTGACAGTGTTTATGTAGCAGCGTATTTACATTTAGCTTGTGACTGCTGCAGTGTTAAGTCCTCAGGGTGATGAAATGCCAGAACAGGCTGACCAGAGAGGTGCTGGTTGCCCTGTCCCTGGGGGCATTCGAGTTTGGATGGGGCTCTGGTCAACCTGATCTAGCTGGAGATGTCCATGCCCGTAGCAGAGGGCTCTGTCCAGTTTATCTCGGCTGTTTGAGGGGCCTGGAAAGGCCCAGAGTGGCCTTGGGGCAGCCCGCATATCGAAGGACGAGAAGAGGCTTCAGTTCTTCTTTCGGTTTTTATGTTTATTAATTGTTTATCTAAAAGATTTTCTTTCAGCCGAACAGAGCTCTGCTCAGCAGCCAGCCATGAGCACACTGTGCTGCCCTCCGGACAGTCACCTATCTTTATACCCATGGTTACGTGTACAATATTTATCATTTTTCCCCAATACCATTTATTCTTATTACTCGGTGCACTCTCAGTAATAACCAATCCAAAGGTGCCACCATGGCCAAAGAAGATGGAGGAGAAGAAGAAGAAGAAGAAGGACAGGACACGCCCCAATTCCTCCATCTTACTTCTCTAAACCCCCCTGTACAGAAATCCTAAACCCTGTGTCTCACCCTCTAATTAACCAATCCCTTCACCATTCACCCCGGTGAAACCCTCCTGTCCTCATACAGGTGTCGTCTCCTGTGTAGGGTCAAAGTCCAGCCACCAGACACTTCTGGAACATTCCAGGACTCCCGAGCCCCCCAAGGTGGTCTCGGTGGCACCTCAGGACTGAGATCCTGAGATCCGACAGGCTCTTTCAACACAAGCAGTTCTGTGAATATATGATTCTATGCTGAGTCTGGAATGTGAAACTTGTTATACTGGGGAATTAAAGAACACTATATACTGAGCACTCTGTTATGAGACATTCAGAGAAATATACTTACTGTTTACTAAAAGTCTTCACCATCCTAAAAAAGCCTTAGGATGCTTTTTAAAATATATCACTGCTGTTAATAATCCATAGGGAACCCAAAAAGGGAACTCATTATTTATACAGAAGCAGTGGGCCAAAACAGTAAGAGATCATGACAATCATCTTGCATAAAAAATTTCTTTATACTGTAAAATTTCCCTTACCAAATCAAATTCCCAGATACCATGCTAGGGAATTTTAAAAAGAAATTGTTAACACACCCATTGTTTTAAAAATGTCCAGAACATAAAGAGCTCTTGAGGAAGTCTCTTGTTGGGTTATGGAACTAGAATGCATGTTTTTATGATGTCTAGTCACAGTGTGCAAAAATGTTAACCAATTTATCTTCCTAGGGGAGGAAGATTCACAGCACTTTGTGATTAAAGAATAGTGTTATGAATGAATTAATTTCTAATTTTTCTTAGTAATTTTTCCTTTGATTCAAATAAGATTCATAAAACAAATACCAATATTTCTATATGTATAAAAATACTTTGGTAATGTAATGCAATTTAATATCTGCTTGAACATTCATCTCCTATGGATACTGCAAATAGACGCAGAATAAAACATAACTAACACTGAAATACTTGAGAAAGCTGGAAACATGGAATATACAAGTTATTAATTTATTTAATTTGTTAATATCTTAATCACTTACTTAAACAACTAGAATACAAAATATCAATAGTTCTGTACAAAATAAAAATATTCAAATTTTCAGAGTATGTGACCTCATATAATCTCAGCATTTATCTGTGCTCCGGGCTGGTAGCATCTCATCCAGACTACTGTTACCCCAGGGATTTCTACCATACTAAGAACCACATTCTTTTAAAAGAGCCACTATCACTGCTAGTTTTTGTTTATTTTTTTTGTAATCAGTGAAAATCCAGTTAGTCAGGTATTTTGTGAGCCTACTTCCAGATCAACAGATCTGCATTCATAGAAACATTTTGTGGGAGAAAATTCCTGCATGTTACAAAGGCGTGAGAATTTATAAGAGTGAGAATTTAAACTAGGATAATCAGAGAGTAAAGGTCAATAATCATAGATTATTACTGTAGATTAATTCAAAGCACCCATATAAAAGTTGATTTCTAACTGCTTTGTAAGTAGAAAATCAAAATATGTGGTTTTTTCCTTCTTTTTTTTAATTGAAAGATTTTAGCTAAAGTCTATGTAGAATTATATTCTGGAATTTTTCTTTTAAGAGTTAAAAGATAATTATTAAGTATATTTTTTAAAGTCATAACAAAGTATGGATCTGATTGTTAAGGAAATAAGGAAAAACCTGAAAACCTCAAGGTAGTGTCTATCAATCATACAAGAGAAAGAGAGCAGGAAATGCTGACTTCTCTGCAAATTCGAGATCTGAATTTGTAACACTTCTAAAAGCTCATTCAGTATTGCCTGAAACGAGTGTTTTTCTGTTTCTGGAAAATATGGTCTAGGCAGAGAGGATAAATCATTGCTAATGAACTGTAGTTTGCTGCCATGGTATGTAACTTATTCCTCCCAATAATAACTCATTCTTCAACACTTGATGCATGCTTTAGGAGTTTTGAGTAATGAAGTAAATGCAAGAAAAAGGTTTCACAGCTCTTGAGTAACAGGCAGCTATCATCTCAGGCTTTAGAAGATGCATTCTGGGCACTGTGAGTGCAGAGTAGATGGTGAGAAAAATTGCAATGCAGATGGGAGCCGAGCTTTTGAGGTGGGAGTTTTGGGACAGAAGTGCAGGGATTTAATGCACCAAGGGAGCAAAGCAGATACCCACAGGGGCAAGCAGCTAGAAGAGACTCAAATTGGCAAATATTATCTGTCCATTAGAGGTAAACATTCAGACTTCAAATTTGAAAAATTTCGATAGTTGAACGATACAGAAGAATTAAAATGAATGGATGTGTTTGAAGGAAATTCCTTCTGTCTGTGGCACTGGGTTCAGGTATTTGACCTTGGGTTTTGCAAGGTGTTTTAAACAGCCAATCAAACAAACTAACCTTCATAGTATTTTCTTCATCCACGGATGAGAGGCAAATCCCATGCACTCGAGCAAAAATAATGTACTCTGAGACTTTTTGAAAATCCTACACTATGATTGCAGAATTGTGAGTTTTGCCCTTATTCTTGACTTTCTTGTTTACTGTTTTGGAGCTTTTAATTCTTCCTGGGCTTAATTTTCTCCTGTCTACCCTCTGCTCTCTTCCTAAGTGTTTAATTTTGCACACAGTGTCAGGTAGGCTTTTCTGACAGCCATTTACCCCTCTGGGCTTTGATTTGATGCTTCAACTTTGGCATGTAGCACAGTAGATTTTTCAAACTTTACAAATGTAAGGTAGGAAGAATTTATACAAATTTTGACTAGTTTTGGGTTGGTTTACTTTTTTTCTTCTAAATTTCTGAATTCTTTCATTCATTTGGGATTTGTAAAATAATTAATCCATTAATTCATTGCTCATTTCCAAAAATATTGAGCAAATACCATCCAGACTTTTGGATCCAATTATCAGTTCTTAAAATAATTTTCAAATAGATTAACATAGATATTGGTGAATATTGGCAACTTTGGCAAGGGAATGTCAATGTATGGCAAATGGAGGTGTTAGTAAACTGCTTAGAGAAAATAAAGGCAGTGCCCTGGAATCACTTAGTTGGAAATGAAGGAAGAAAGATCATAAACTAATGATACTTGGAGATATTGTTTACTGGGTAATCTAACCCTAAATTTATTTATTTTATCTGTGCTTAGGCTATCGATAATATAAATTTTTCATTTCACTGTAGGTATTAGGACAATTTGTTTCTCAATAATAATAAAAATTAAAATTTAATAGTACATTTACACAAAGACACAGGGAATATACAGCATAAGCTAATCTGTGAATAAATGAAATATAACAGTTGTAGATGCTATGCACTTAGAACCAAGAAAAATACTTGTAAAATGCAATTATCACCTTGGAAGCACTTGCACTTTTTTGCAATCAAACCCCATGTGGCTGATTTTAAGGACAAATGCATGCATATCAAGCCAAGCCCTTCAAAGATTCTTCAAACAGAGAGAAATGGAAGGGCAAAAGTAAACAAAAATAACTGAAAAAGTAAGAAAGAAAAAAATTAAAAAGCAATCACTCACCACCAATAGACCAATACCCAGCCAATTCACATGCAAGAACTGCTTTGGAAGAGCTCCATCTGCAGCTGCACTGCTGAGCGTGGTGTTGGCTCCTTTGGAACGCTGCTTTGGCCAATCCAGGTGAGCTGCCCTGTGTCGTCGGAAGGAGACCAGGACATCCAGTTGATCATCACAGGCCCAATTTTATTGATCAGCACAGCGGGTTAAATACAGTTCGTAATTAACTTCATGCATATTGCAAAAGTTGAGCTCAGGATTGGTTAGTTACATATCAGCAGTTACACCTACTTTTACATTCCTATGGTCCTACTTTTGATACTTTCTACATATTCTTAGGAGATATTCAGGACTAATCTCTACTCCCTTTCTCCATGTTGCAGCAAGGCCACTGATTGCAAGCTGCTGACATCTCCTTTCAGCTTGCTGACTGCTGATTTCTCAGCTTGACCAGTGGCAATATGTCAGCATGGCCTTTCTCAGCTAACCAACTATTAATAAAGCTCTCCACATTAAAGCTCTCCACAGCCCTGGCTTTGTCCCCTCCCAGCCCCTTGCCCTGTGCCAGCCTTGCTGGGGTGCAGTGAGACACAAAGAAGGCCTTGACACTGTGGAAACTCTGTTCAGCCATATCAAAAAAGTTGATGTGTTATCAACACTGCTTTAGCCAAAAACCTAAACCAAAGCACCCTCCATGCTGCTATGAAGATAATTAACTCCATCCCAGCCAACGCCAGGAAATGAGTGAACAAGAATGTTCAGTTGTTTTATTTCTAAGCTTTCAAATGCTTTGCTTTCCAGCTAGAAAAATTGAAAAATCTGTGGGTTTCCCAGTTTTTGTTGGCAGCATTGAACAGTGGGAAAGAGTGGTCTAATCTTAGACTACTATATACCAAATTTAAGACATGAATATTTTGAAATTTCAGTTTGAAACTTCTATTTTATTAAGCCTTTTGTTAAAGGACATAAGTTGACATAAGTCTAAGTGTAAAATAACTCGAGCAAAAGGGGAAATGTAAAAGTCTGAGATATAATTTCAACCAAACCATGTTTTTAAAATTTAGCATAATTTGCTCGAAATAGCAAACATTACAGATGTCAAATCTGAATTTTGCAAAAGTAAGTGTACAATAAAATACCACTTGAAACCTACATAACTATTTTTGTTTATATGCAACTGAATAGTGGAGCAAGCCTTTATTTAAAGGTTTCTCTAATGCTAGCTGCAGTTATTTCTTGCAATAGCATGCAAAAGGGATAACGTGTAACTCTGTTTGATTAGAGCCCTTCCTGATTACAGTTGTCTGTTGTTTGCTAAAGCCATCCACAAGGCACAATCAACAAGCAATTGTACAGTGGATCATGAGACCTTTCAGCTGAACCATTCAGAATGGAGAATTGGCCTCAAACACGTTTAGAATACATTTATTTAATTTATTCTTTTTTCTTTTTTCTTTTTTTTTTTTTTTTTTTTTGCTTCTGAAGATCTATAAATTCAAAATTGCCAAGTTATGGTTTTTTTTTCTTCTGAGGGATCCAGAAACAGTCTGTAGAATTGAGGATTGGAGCAAGGCACTTATTTTAGGCTTTTGTGACAGCTGATGAATTCATATTCCTTGTTTGATTTGATTCAGGGATTTGGTTATACATTTATTAATTATTTTTGCAGTATACTGCTTGCATGTATTTTATCTAACATAAACAATGCTGCATTCCACATGTGGTCTTAACGTACTTCACTTCATTAACTTGCTGATTTGAAATAATTGAGTAGAGGTGCTCCCTTTATTGTCCCATGTCTAATGAAAAGTTATATCATGGAGCTAAGAGAAGATAGGATCTGACTTTAGGCCCTTGCAAGCTTTGGAAACAGTCTTTAAATCGAAGGTGTAAAAATTTAGAATGCAAACTAATGCAAGCTAATGCTTTAGCCCTTATCAATGAATAATCTGAACTTGTAGAACTCTACATTACTGTAGAAATTTGCACTATATTAAAAAACATATCAGGCTTGAGGAAATCTGAGTCAAAGATTAAAATCTTTCTGGAAAGTAAATGCATAAACATTTGATCTAAGGATATTATTTTATTTAAAAAATAGCATGAGCAAAATGTATTTACAATTTTGTGCTAATATTAAGGTGTATTTAAAAGAAATAATGCACAACTATTTAATCTAGATCAATTTATATGACAGAAAAACACTGGCCCTTGAACTTCTTGAAACATTTGTCTTGCTTTCTACACATGCTTCTGGTTTCTTGTATTCATGGGTAAATACCTCACCACAGGCAAACTGAAAGGTATTTTGGAGACAAACTTCAACAGAAGGAAAAATGTCTATAAGAAGTATCTTAAATGACATCAAAGGTTTTCAAAGGTGACTGTGTATAGACTTCAATGCAGGAAAAGCCAAAAATAAATGAATATTCAAGGTACCAAATAAATTTAGAAAATAACTTAATACACCTGTGCAAAAAGGCAAAGAAATAGTTTGCCCTCCCTTAAAGTAAATGTTTAATTCTCCTATCTGTATTACTGCCTTTCTGGAAAACAGAATAAATGACTCTTCTTTCCCAGTAAACCTGTGCCAGATGTAAAAGACACAGTGTCACACTTCATTGTTTCCATGGCATGAGCAGCATTTCAACTAAGCTGTCACTGTTCATTCTGAACAGGCCTTTCCACAGGTCTGACTCATTACAGATTTGAATTGAATTATAAAGACACTGAGGCTAGTGGTTAACATAAATCAATATGAAAGGCTAGAAAACCTGTTTTTCTCAAAAGTGGTCACTAACAATGACAAGCTAATAATTTAAAACAATGTTATTTAAATCTAATTTACATTATGTCTTTATATATATATGACAACTTAATCCTGTGTGGTTTTTATTTATTTTTTTTTTTTTGCTGTAGAGTGATATGCTTCTGCTTGTGTCATTTCTAAAGAAATTCCTGCTACTGAGTGGGTATGGAAAGCTATAATTTGTGAGCACATTTTGCAACATACTATTGATGGGGAAAATCACTGCATGGAATACTTAATTTTTGATTGTCTGGGGAAAAACAGCTATAAAAAAGAATTCCTATAAAAGATCAAGGATGTTTTATGGTGGCTGTTTGTTTCAAAATGCAGTTAACAGTAAATAAACCACAGCAACAATTTAAACAGTATTCTGTAATAAGAGAATAAATATTTACATTGCTGTTCAGTAGCAATGTGGTAGTAAAGGGAAACTGGTAAAGAATAAGAGATAAGCACATTGGTGTGTAAATACAAAAGTAATTATGAATGTGTGAGAAAGCAGCTCAGGAAGCTCTTGCTGTAGGGCCTCATATTGTTGCTGGCCAATGTGCATTTATCTCCCATGTGTTGGATGCATCCACTCAGAGAAGAACCAATAATTAAGAGGCTTGAAGGACAGTCTTTGATTCATCTTATCTGAGCTCTGTAATGAGGAGGAATAAAAAGGACAGATTCCAAGGGCTTTCCAGCCTACTTACTTTGAATCCGTCTCTACACATGCCTTTCTGTTTTACTCTAGTGGGAACTGCCATACTAATTTCAGCAGTCTGACTCTTAAGCAGTAGGATGAATTTCGTACATGTGTGTTCTGAATCCCCTGTAAACCTTTAGTGGGCAAATTCTTTACAGATATTTTCAGCATACGTCCAAAAGATAAGCAAGAAAATTGTTTTCAAAAGTGTAAGACTAATTTTATTTTTTATCAATGGGTGTGTATTGGTTGAATAAAAATTCATTTCTAGTTTAGGGAGTAAATTCTGTTTTGCTGTATCAGTGAGTCACTGCTTCTATGTCACCTGTTTCCTGTTAATTATTTGAGCAGTCATTGCCAAACATCAATGCCTTTGTTTTCTGAAATGTGTGAAAAGTAAAAAATTCAGACAAAATGCATACTTTTCTTTATTTTTGTGTTGGTTTTCTTTTTTTTTTTTTTTGTTTTTTTTTTTTTTTTTCTGAAGTAGATGCAGGTTAGTGTTGCTGAAAATGACTAATACCTCTTTGTATGCCCTGTTTTGTCCATCATCTTTAGCAGGGCTGCTGAAATGAGATTTTAATTTTTCTCTAAATGAAAAACAGTTAATGAGTTTCACCTGCAGGAAGTCATTGAGGGATATGCAAGAGTATTTGGGAATGTTGGATATGTGTATTTAACAAGGAGCAGCAGGGAAATCTGATCTCTTTTGAATATCATTTTCAGCATACAATTAATCTAATTTTCAGGAAGATTGTAAAGGCTGCTTACAATAACAAACTCAGAAGTAACATCCATCCTAAAGAAAATTAATTGTAGGTGAAATTGAATCAAATGGGATCCAGCTGCCATAATGTAGGTGCTATGAGATGTATTTCCTCCAGCCACGGTTACAAAAGCATCTGCAACTCCAGTGCCAACTTTGCCATATCTGCCAGCCTCTACACTTTGCACCCTAAGACAGTTTTAGGAAGTCAGAAAAGGCAGTAGATTTCTGTTTTCAGACAACTGAATCTTACTTCGTGTCTCCCTAAAATTCCTCTTTGCAAAATCCGTCAGCATTAAGATTTTAATTATGACTGCAATTTAACTTGAATTGCTGGGCTGATGAGGCCAAGAATAGAAACCAAACCAAACATAAGGCAATTTAAAAAAAATCAATAAAACCAGTGCAACATAATTATGAGTCCCTTGACTTAGGTTTTACTTGCATTCTATGACCAATTGTTGCACAAGAGTTTAATACTCCAAAAGCTGATTTGTTTTGGTCTGAAGTACTACCCAAACATTACACTGTAAGTAAAATCTAGTAATGAGGTATTTTTTTTAACGTCAGTAATCTGTTGCTTTTTTTAAATATAAAAATGATTTAAAGCTTTTCAATATTTTAAAAGAACGGGCAAAAAAGGATGCTTCAAAACCGCGAAACCCATGGTAATATAAAGACCTAAATGGAAAAAGAAACCAAAGAAGGTCAATCATGTTGCTCTTTGATATAGAAGGAATGTGTTAGGGGCCTAGAAATGAAAAACTATCGCTGTATTTTGACCATCAAAATATTAAATATAATTTTCTTTGACCTTTTTATTCCATTAATTTTAATAACACATTTCAGCTGTACTGTGTGGCACTAAAGGCAAATTTATTAAGACCTTTATCTGTCAGCTGTGCTTGAGAAATACTAAATATTTTATACAAACTATATCACTAGTGAGCAAATACATCTTTTCACAATAAACATAATATGGAGAAAATTTAAAAACCAAATTCAGAGAGATCCTCTCTCAGCATACAAACCACCTGTACTACATGAAGCTGTCTCATGCAAATATCACAAGTTCACACCATCAGAAAGAAGAAAAATTCCCCAGCTTCAGAAAGAAGACATATATATCTTGTAATGCTACTGAATTTAAAGCCACCTCAGGTGATGGCAACCTATATCTACTGTCTGCAGGACTGAAATCTTGTTTGTTTTCCCCAATTCATATCTCTGCAAAAAAAAGTGACAATTAGCACTGAATACTTTAACACTTGCATCAAGTAAGGCCCTCTAGTTCTTGTGAGTGAGGAAACAGTGAATAAGAAAATGGTACCCACCATCTGCATGACATATATGTTTTTGCAGAATTCTACCTTACTTCAAGCTGTCTCTTTACCAGGTTGAATTATTCTTTACTTTTTCCAGATCTATTACATAACTTTTGAAATGAGCAGGATTTTGTTCAAGGTTCAGATACATATGGGCGCCAAGTACCCAAACTCTCCTTTTAGTCAAAGGAAGTTAGCAGACAAAACAGGCCAACTGATAAGCTGGGAAGGGCTGACTAAAATTTGAGATCTATTTGCATTTCAGAGCCTCCCATGTAGATAAGACATGAGACCTGGGCAAAGACACATTC
Organism: Zonotrichia leucophrys gambelii; assembly: GCF_028769735.1. Taxonomy (NCBI): domain Eukaryota; kingdom Metazoa; phylum Chordata; class Aves; order Passeriformes; family Passerellidae; genus Zonotrichia; species Zonotrichia leucophrys. Next base: position 1,356,295 of record NC_088172.1, on the reverse strand, counting down.
CTTTTCTGTGCCAGAGGCCAGGAGGGGCAGCTTCAACAAGGTCAGCATGTGTGAGCACAAGTACTGACTGTGCTCAGGCCAGCTGTTCTGCCAGATCCAATGAGTGCAATGGGAACCTGTCCTCCTGGCACACTGTCGGATCTCAAGATCTCAGTCCTGAGATGCTGAGCCTCGGGACTCCTGGAATGTTGCCAGAAGTGTCTGGTAGCTGGACTTTAACCCTACACAGGAGACGACAAGGATGAGGGCTTCACAGGGTGAATGGTGAAGGGATTGGTTAATTAGAGGGTGAGACACAGGGTTTAGGATTTATGTACAGGGGGGTTTGGAGGAGTAAGATGGAGGAATTGGGGTGTGTCCTGTCCTCCTTCTTCTTCCTCTTCTCCTCCATCTTCTTTGGCCACGGTGGCACTTTGGATTGGTTATTACTGAGAGTACACCGAGTTATAAGAATAGATGGTATTGGGGAAAAATGATAAATATTGTACACGTAACAATGGGTATAAAGATAGGTGACTGTCCGGAGGGCAGCACAGTGTGCTCATGGCTGACTGCTGAGCAGATCTTTGTTCGGCTGAAAGAACATCTTTTAGATAAACAATTAATAAACATAAAAACCGAAAGAAGAACTGAAGCCTCTTCTCGTCCTTTGATACGCGGGCTGCCCCAAGGCCACCCCGGGCCTTTTCAGGCCCCTCAAACAGCCGAGATAAACCGGACAGCACACCTGCTGCCTTCTGCACTTCTTGGCTTCCACATCTCTTGGCTTCTACACCTAACACTCTGAATCTGGAGCTTCAGTCTCCCCTGCTCTGCCCAAACCCTCTCCCCAGAGGAGGGGTTTGAAGCTATGTGCAGTGTGCAATATGTTGTCATGAAAGTAAAGCTTCCACATTATACACTAGTACAGAATTTGTCTTTCAGTTTACTCTTTTAGCCCTTTCTCCCCTGTTTCTCATATTTAGACTGTTTTCCTTAGGAAATAGCTGGAGTGATTCTGTCAATACTCTACCTGCTTTCTAACAATGCATCCTTGCTTGAATACCTGAAAATAGAGGTTGTGAAGGTAAGCATTGTGAAAAAGACAACTACTTATTCATATATATATGCTCATATGCCTAAACCAGAATGATCATCAGTGAAGATACTATTTTTTGTTAGGCACTAGTAAATCCAGTTGTAAGACATAGATAAATTCAAAACACATTTTAAAAAATATGATTATTATTTATCATATAAATAACTCATGGAACTTTTTTTTTCCTTTTAAAAAACTTGTGTTCTCAGTGGACGTGTTTGGGGAAAAAAAAAAGGTCTCATCATGGGGAGACGCTGGTTGTACTGGATGAAAAAAAAAAATTTGTGCTTGAACCATGTAAATTAGAAAAAAACATGGCCAGTGAGATTAATTCAGTTGGTTGGAGCAAGGTGCTAATTAGGCCAAGGTTGTGGGTTCCTATATAAATCACTGTATAGGCCAATTGCTTAAAAGTTGGACTCAGTGATCATTGTGGGTCCATTCAACTCAGGTCTTGAGTTGAATGCCTGGTCTTCTCTTACAAATGCAAACCTTCACTGTGGTCAAAGTAGTTTAAAGCACCTTAGATTTTTTTTAAGGATATCACTGTAAAAAAAGAAAGCAAATATTCTGGTCGTGGATTATGGTCTTCTGGTTAAAGATGTATCTGTTTGGCCATGCACTAGAAAAATATATAGAAGAGGGAATAAAAAAGATTTTCTCTGTATAAGATAACAGTTAATATTTAATCCAAGTACAGGGTTCAGATAAGGGAGGGTGCATAGCTCTTGTTTTCTCCCAAAACAACTTTTCATTTTTCTCAAGAGGTTTCTAATTCAATAATTAGGATGTAATTATCAAATTAGTGAACAACATTTTAGAGCATAATTATCACATTAGCTAATAACTTCTTAGCATCTAGACTCTTAATAAAATAAAATGCATCTAATTGAAGATCAATCTAAACCCAAACTCTGGGAACCTCTAGTGCTGAATTTCCACATATAGATGGAAACAGAGTGAAAGTATACACTGTGCAAGAATAATTTGCACATTGCATTTCAGTCATTAGGAACATAAACACTGTCCCTCTCATGGAAAAGATTAATTAGGTAATTATTAAGAAGTACAAGTGACAGGGAAATTTGTTGCAAATTAGAGAGGAGTGTAAGGTATTCAGTATCTCTGTGCTTCAGATCAAATATTTTTATCTTCTGCTTGTGTATGAATTCTTGCTTCTTTACTTCAGGGACCTAATGGAATCTGTTTTCACAGGAGTGTGCCATAAATTATTAGTTTCTGATGCACTCAAATTTCATATACACTGGCATGCTTTTTATTGATATTTATTACATTAATTAAATTACTTTAGAAATATGAATCTGTGGCAAAATTTGTGCATTTGATGTTAAGATTTAGAAGAGAATTTAAATTTGTATTTCTTTTATTTATGGAATTGATACAGTAAATTTCCTTCATCTTTTTTTTTTTCAAGAGCCATGTCTAAATTTCTTTTGCTAGGCTTGTTTGTGTTAGTCATATTGAGATTTTATTTCTCTTGGATCACTTTTCAAAGTGTGAAAGCTTGACTATTGCTGTAACCTATAAAATAGGGAAGTTCAAGAAATCTGAACCAACATATTTTTAAAACTAAAATTAAATCTGCTCAAGTTGGCGGCAGAAGCAACTAATATGTCTGCTTTTGAAAGGAGACTTGTTTTCAATTTTCTCTTTTATCAACACTAACACTGAAGAGCCATGTCTTTCTTCTTGGCATTTTTATCATCAGTAGCTGCTATTATTTTTTTGGTCATACTACTTGCTTGTTTCTGCATTCTGAGTACATCACTCCCCCCTGCCTGCCCTTTATTTTTCCTTCCATGGTGAAGCATCAAAAAGGCAATCATTGAGAGAATACAAGAATACCCATTTTTTGCAGTCCATGTTCACACATTAGGGACAGAAATAGTGAAGATTTTTCTAAATAACATTTAATAAAATGAGTCTTCTTAAAATTTCTTCCAAGTATCTAGAGCCCTACGCTCATGGCAGCAAAACCATATTTTAACCAGGGTAGGAATACTGTTGACAAAAGTGATTTTGATGAGATTGTTGATAAGATGAAAAGATAATGACCTCATTTCTAAACAACTCTCTAATGTAAACATTTTTGGAAACTGAACATTTGAGTACTGAAGTGGAACATTAGTAATTTCAACAGTGTTTGTCCCATTTAAAACTCATCCATCAGTTTGATTTTGATGGGTTTTTTGTTCTTGTTTTTTTTTTAAATCTTTGAAGACTATTATAAATTTTTCTGGTATTTCACAAAGTTTGTATAGCAATGATTTCAAGTGGTTCAATGGTAATACAGTCAGAAAACATTTTGGAAAGAAGCAAAAATGCCTCAGGCAGTACTGAAGAAAAGCTATGTTTCAGTGGCTTTAAGGGCAAAATGGAAACTGCAATCAATTTCAGTTAATGAATTGTAATATGGCAGCTGTAGGATGTAGTCATGAATTACTATTAAGTAAGGAAAACATGATGCAGCAAACAAAAAAATGGAAAGTATTTTATTGAAATATAAAAACAATGGGAAAAAAACCATTCTCACTTTATACAAGTACTAAAGAAAAGAGATTGTTCATATGTAAAGTTCATACCAACTCATAGAATTATATTGGTGCTCTGCATCTGTTACACAGATGTATTCATGTGCGTATATATAAATATACACATATATATGTAGTCTAGATATGTCTTTTGTCCTTTTTCTTTTCCCCTTGATTAAATTAGACAATAAGAATTACTTCAGGTTACTGAAGAATTCTATGCATCTAAGTCTTGAGAGAATTAAGAAGAATATGAAAATACAGTTTTTGAACTTGCTGAAATCACTAAAATATCTACAAACTCCCGTTCATTTAAATATTAAGCATTAAAAGAAAAAGAATCATCCTAAACCTGATGATAACCATTTGAACATTTAATTTCTGAAGAAGATTTTGCACCAGTTATTAAAATTTCACTTACTTTAATGATGGTTGTGGCATTTGGCAGGCCTTAGGTGGGGATTTTTTATTTTGTTTATCCATTTGCAAGATTCAAATTTTAGTCTTTTGTGACTGCAAATGAATTTTTGGTTGACTTTCTTTAACGTCCAAAGTCATGCCAATGAGTATTCTTAAAGTTTATTTTAAGAAAGTAATGGATTTTTTATGGCATCTTCCAATTCCAAGCTTTTGTGAATACTTCTAAGAATTTTTTTTTTTTCCTTGATATTTTTGGAAAGAGGAAATGGACCTTATTTATTTTGAGGTTTAGATAGGCTTAAGTGTGAGAATTTTGTCTTCCTATTGAAAAAAATTGCCTATTTTGTGAGTCTTATTTGCTGAATCCTGCAGTGTTTGGTGTGTTGCTTTTAAATTACCTACTTGGTCTTAGCAGAGTGAGCAAAATTATGTGGATAACTGGGATTTGACCCTGAAGGTAATTCTGGCTAGCACATGCTGATATTTGATGTTGAAGATGCATTAGAAATTACCTAACCAGAAAGGGCAAGCAGAAGGAGAGCTGACCATATGACACCAGGCTGTTGAGGTGCACTGGTGTTGTGGCAGGAATCAAAGAATTAAGTAAGAAAGCAAGCTGGAAGCTACAGGCTGGGACTATTGATTACTCAGGAAGAAAACCTGAGTCCTCACCTGTGGGATCTCAGGATCTCAGTCCTGAGGTGCCGAGCCACCGAGAGCACCCTTGGGGGGCTCGGGAGTCCTGGAATGTTCCAGAAGTGTCTGGTGGCTGGACTTTGATCCTACACAGGAGACGACACCTGTATGAGGATAGGAGGGTTTCACCGGGGTGAATGGTGAAGGGATTGGTTAATTAGAGGGTGAGACACAGGGTTTAGGATTTCTGTACAGGGGGGTTTAGAGAAGTAAGATGGAGGAATTGGGGCGTGTCCTGTCCTTCTTCTTCTTCTTCTTCTCCTCCATCTTCTGTGGTGATGGTGGCACTTTGGGATTGGTCATTACTAAAAGTGCACCCGGCAATAAGAATAAATGGTATTGGGGAAAAATGATAAATATTGTACACGTAACCATGGGTATAAAGATAGGTGACTGTCCGGAGGGCAGCACAGTGTGCTCATGGCTGGCTGCTGAGCAGAGCTCTGTCGGGCTGAAAGAAAATCTTTTAGATAAACAATTAATAAACATAAAAACCGAAAGAAGAACTGAAGCCTCTTCTCGTCCTTTGATACGCGGGCTGCCCCAAGGCCACCCCGGGCCTTTCCAGGCCCTTCAAACAGCCAAAAACCCGACACTCACCATGAATTTCTCTCCCATTTCAGCATTTTCTACAAGAAATTGATTGGATAAGAAGCAAATAATCTAGAAATTGTGGGATGGCTCCTCTTTTATAACTAGCAGAGGCATATAGAAATATAAGATAATTTCAGGTTGCTCTTGTATTTTTTTCTTGCAAACTGAAAGTTCTTACATGGTAGCCTATCTTCAGTCAAAATTTAAAATTACCTTATATGTAAGTGAGCTGTCTGCTGGTTAGAACATCATTCTGAGCACTCTGTACAATGGATTTTGTTTTCTGCTTTATAGGCAAATGCTTTAACAAGTTTGCTTTAAAAAAACCCCAATAATCACCTAATCACAAGCAGGATATTTTCTTGAAGTTGTATTTCCATGTAAGGTGCACATTTAGCTTTTACTAGTTGTCTTATGACTTCTTTGAAGGTTAAGCCCTTTCCTGTTTCATCTTTAGATGCTGAGAGATCCAAGCATGAGCGTCTTATAATGCTGTATATAAGAAGTATAATCTCTACCTGCTTGGATGTCTTTAGTTCCTGGAAAACCTTTCTGCTTTCCAGGAATTTTGAAGTAATTTCTGGCAATTCTTGAACCATGGTCTCTGGGAATTTCTTCTGAAAAATTAGATATGCGACTTTTCTAAGCTCTGCTTGAAGGATGATGGTAAAATTTGACATTTTTTCTTGACTCTTGTTTACCTCATTAAGGTAAAACTGAAAAAAACCCCTTCAAACCCATGAAGCACAAAAACCCAAACCAAAACAAAAAATCTCCACATTTTTCTACAGCTTATGCATATGGACGTATTAGTAAAATATACTACAATATTGTAGGAGTTAAGTTCAGAATGAATTTACTTTTTTAATATTATTTAAATGAGTCGCTTTTCTTTTAAAAGCAAGTGAAAATGTGGATACAATTTCCTTCATTGTCTGTGTATGGTTTGGCTTCTCAAATGACATTCCAGACACCAACTAACATTTAAGAAGACAAATAGCATGCAGCATAATGGAAAATAAAAATCCTGGCCTGGATGCAATATTATTAGCACTTTTCTATGGTCTTTATTATGAGATTAGAGAACTGGTTGTATCAGTGTTCTAATACATGCTGTGACTCTTTCCAGAATGAAAATAAATGGTTTTTGATTTGTCTATCTTTGTACCTATAAGTAGGGAAGTTAGAAGACAGTAACTGCCCAGTTAGTAGTCTATTAACAGATGTAAACAATTTCATGAGGACCTGTGTAAGACTATTTCTGTAAAATTTAGGCATTTAAGTTTGCATATTATCTTCTTTAAAGAAGTTGTGGAGAAAAAAGTTTTCTTCATCTATGTTGAGAAACTTTTCATCTGGATATTGACTATCTCCAGAAAAAAGCAAGGGAAAGAAATGAACATGTTGTTTTAAGGCAGCTCAAAACATTTTGTTACCCAAAGTAAGGAAAAGCACGTTTTAGCAAAATCTCCTGAGGGCATTTTTGTAGTCAGACTTAATTTATTGCTTTGTTTCCTTTTGTTACTGTGAATCATGAGAGGCTAATTATTATGTGAGTGTGATAATTACACTGATATTATCAAGTGTATTCTGCAATACATTGCTTAGCATGTCAGAGAAAGATAACGTACATCCCTTAGAGTGGGAAGAAAACTTATGGATAGTACATTCTAACATTGTAGATGAATGTGTTCAGGTATTATTATTTTATATGTCATCCTTACTTTTGCCCCATTGATATTCTGACTGAAAGGAGCATTATTTGTAGAGATGCTATCTAAAGCAGTATTTTATAAATATACTGCATATTTCAGCCTAGTAAGATTTTAAGCTGTATTTCATTTATTAATTTTCAAAGCATATTTGTGCTGATGGAAGGAAAGATTCTAATGTGTGTTATTTGTCACATCTGACTTGAAGATGCTAGAATCCATCCAGTTACATTTAAAATAACTTAGGATACTTAGCATTTGTATGCACTTAGCTTTTAAAACCTTTTTCATCAGTTTTATAAGGTAAGGAAATTTTTGTTCAAATGGGATCTACAGTTACTATTTCCTCATAATGTTCCTTATTATTTCCCTACATTTAAGAAAGAAGACCCAAGCTCTTTCTGTTTTGATATTTGATTTTTACATTAACAATATAAACATAACATTGACTGATTATTTAGCCTGTTCCATATTGTGCAATCAGAAAAGACAAAGTTTTATTTATTATTAAATCAGTGGATAATTCAAATCCTTTTTAGGATTTCAACATACTTAAAAGTTGGCAGCTTCATGACACTAAAAAGTGAATCAAAGTATGTATAACTGAGATGCTGAAGCTAATAGTTCTATGCATTTTAAACAGCAAAATTTGCAGGATCCTGTGAACCTGGCTTCATACACTGATGCCATGAACAGAAATTACATCTCATTTCAAAACATATTGGATTTTCCAATAATTGTGCCTGTATTGCAATGTTGAGATGTTTTGGGATGAAATATTTATTTTTAAAGAAAATAATATTGTCCAATATTGTGCAGGAAATCAGCAGCAATGAAAGCCAACCCCTGAAATTCCAGATCCTGCTTCCTTCCTCCAAACCATATGTGCACTCAAAATGGATAAAGGTTTCTGCTGAAGCGTGCTATCTTTTTCTGCAGAGCTGTATCCACATAAAACCGGCTTCAAAGTCAAATAACCAGCATTTTCTTTGTCAAGTAATCCTTTTCAACTTTTTTCCTGTTGTGAGATTCAGAAAGCTTTCAATATAATTTTGAAAAGAAGTAATAAAAACGTGGTATTGTTCAGATTCATACAACTGTATTTGAAATCTGTAATTCCATAAACTACATTACTTTATGGAAAACGTTGTGAAGAAGAAAACTTTTCATTCATTTTTAACATCTTGTTTGAGAGTGACTCAATTTCTTAAATCCTGTTCCAGACAGAAGTAAGTGGCTAAGATGTAATTTTCTACTGTATTTGTAGGAAGCACAAAGTCTAAGCTGCCAACCTTTAAGGAGCTCTTTGAACCATCTCTGTAGCTTTCAAATCCATAAGAGGACCTGAAAGAGGATTATCAGTGCAGTGCACAGCACACTTGATTAGGGCTGAAATGCCTTCAGCCAGCAGCCTCTGTCGGTCGCTAAATGAGCCTTGCTTGGTCGTATCCTATGCAAGCTGTTCCAGCTCCAGAGCTCAGTCCCCAAGGGGACTGGGTGCCAGAAGCCAGCTCGCTCTCAGACCAAGGCCGCGGGACAGCCCTAGCAAGCAGGGAATATTCAGCTCTTAGTGATCAGGCAGCTCTTGTGATTTCAGCTTTGCTTGCTAGGTAGCTTTTCCCTTGGCCTAAGGCTCCAGCAGACGGTAGAGAGAGGAGAAGCAGAAGACACTGGCTGTTCCACGAGTATGGCTTTATTGGAGGGTCCGTGAAGGGTCTCAGCTCTTCTTCTTCCGAGTTAGTAGGGGTACAGTATGCTACTGTTATACCCTTGGCCTGGATCCAATCCTGACCAATGGCAAAGGTGTTAGGGTGACCATAAGTGACCAATAGTAGGGTTTAACACAATATTGCCTGCTGTGGTGTGTTCTTAAGTTTGTTAGTTTGCTCCCCCCATTTTCTGTATTACTTCCTGCTGCTACCCTGTCAGTTAGGTTGCTATGAAAATGAAACTGCTCCTCCCCTGGTTTCTCTTATAAAGTGAAAGTTGTTTCCTCCTTAGGCTCAGTCAATCACTCCTTTTCTCCAATCAGGTTTCGAGAATTTTCTTTTCTCTGGGAGTTATGGTTGGCTGTAGCCCCGGAGCCCCTCCTATGATTTATAACAGTTGGTTACTTTAGTATATCAGTTATGTTTCGTACCTCCAAATATGTATTTCTATTGGATAGCCGGGTTTCCCTGCCTTCTTCCCCCCTTTTCCCTTAAAACCCTCTCCTGCCCCTTGTTCGGGGCCATTTGCTGGGTGTTTCCCCTCCTTGTTGGTGCTTCTGTAATAAACCGACAGTTTACCCCCAGCAAGTGGTCGCCTCCTAATTCGTCTCTCACCGCGCTGCTCCGAGCTATCCCCCAGCTCAGCCCGAGGCCAAGACACCGAGGGGGGCTGTTTTCTGATGCGCAGGGGCCCTGGCCTTCGCCCCTCACCAGATAGCCGGATCCAGGGCCGTTCACGCCCCCGCGCAATTGCCTTACATGGCTATAGGGATAAGGTACAAGGCGGATGTCCCTGGAGACAGGAAACTTCTTTGCCGCTGTGTCAGCATTCTATTCTCCAAGGGGCCCTGGCTAAACCTGAGGGGTTTACTACAGGTCGCTGCGGCTCAGCACCCCCTGAGCCTCCCCTCGCAGCGCTGTGCGTGCCGCGCCAGCGATACCAGGGTTGGGGATGAGCCTCTTCAGCGCCTCCTGGCTGGAACTGAGCGAGCTGGGGTTGTTCAGCCTGGACAAAAGGAGACTCAGGGGTGACCTTATCACTCTCTTCAACTTCCTGAAGGGCGGCTGTGGTGAGCTGGGGGATCTCAGCACCTCAGGACTGAGGTGCCGGGCCACCGAGAGCACCCTTGGGGGGCTCGGGAGTCCTGGAATGTTCCAGAAGTGTCTGGTGGCTGGACTTTGATCCTACACAGGAGACGACACCTGTATGAGGACAGGAGGGTTTCACCGGGGTGAATGGTGAAGGGATCAGTTAATTAGAGGGTGAGACACAGGGTTTAGGATTTCTGTACAGGGGGGTTTAGAGAAGTAAGATGGAGGAATTGGGGCGTGTCCTGTCCTTCTTCTTCTTCTTCTTCTTCTCCTCCATCTTCTGTGGTGATGGTGGCACTTTGGGATTGGTCATTACTAAAAGTGCACCGGGCAATAAGGGTGAAAGGTATTGGGGAAAAATGATAAATATTGTACACGTAACCATGGGTATAAAGATAGGTGACTGTCCGGAGGGCAGCACAGTGTGCTCATGGCTGGCTGCTGAGCAGAGCTCTGGTGGCTGAAAGAAAATCTTTTAGATAAACAATTAATAAACATAAAAACCGAAAGAAGAACTGAAGCCTCTTCTCGTCCTTTGATACGCGGGCTGCCCCAAGGCCACCCCGGGCCTTTCCAGGCCCTCCAAACAGCCGAAAACCGGACAGTGAGCTGGGGGTCTCTTTCTCCAGGCAACAACAGACAGAACAAGAGGACACAGTCTCAAGCTGCGCCAAGGGAGATAGAGGCTAGAATTAAGGAGGAAGTATTTTACAGAAAGAGTGGTCAAATACTGGAATCATCTACCCAGGGAGGTGGTGGAGTCACCATCCCTCGAAGAGTTTAAAAAAAGACTGGATGTGGCACTTGGTGCCATGATCTAGTTGAGGTGTCAGAACATGGGTTGGACTCGATGATCTTAAAGGTCTCTTCCAACCTAGAATTTCTGTGATTCTGTGAACTCTGCTGGAGAAGTGCAGTCCATTCACACTTCCAAAAAGCCATCATTCCCATCTCTGCAGACGGCTGTAGTGTAATACCACCCTCTGAAGCCTCAATAGTGCGCTTTTGACTTATTATCTTCTCCATGTGGTACCTCCTTGCACAGTCGTTGGCTCCAATTACCAAATAGCCAATTTTGAAATTGGAAAATATCAGATAAAAGCATATATTTTAATAATATAATACCTGACAGAATTACTTTCATTCTGTCTTGACACACTTTTTAGAAAAGTTGTTTATCACAGATACCAGCCACTCCTTTCTCCCAAATTTTGCAGCTAATTGAGCAAAGTCTGTCTAAGAGATCATGTTTTCTGAGCATTAAATAATCAGCCAAAAAAAAGAGATTGCTATTTGTCACATCAGGATTACATCTGGGCAGCATAATTACCTTAGATTCAAAGTATTGACCTGAGGTGAAGGAAAAGAAAAAAAAATCATTCCTAGAGAACTTAATATAAATTAGTAGTGAAATTTAAGTATATTTCTATGTTTTCAAAGTAAAATGGTAATAAATAAATGGGAATAAATGTTACTGGGATTTAAAATAGTTTTTTCTCCAGGCTCGCAGTCCCATTTTAATGTTACTTAAGAAAGAGGCTTTCATTGTTATATTTAAAGAACTACTGTATCATTAAAAAAAATAATGTTCATGTCACATGTGCTAGTTGATGCTAGTTTTTATAAGGCATTAATAAAGACCTTTATAGCTGTCAGTAAATTTGTGCAGATTGGTGCCTGTTGATAATAAGGCTAAAATGTTAACAAATGTATAGCTATTAAAAGCTAGTACGTGTATGTGCAAGACCTCTATCCAGCTGGTTTGATATTAGAAGAAAAGAAACTTAATTTTATATCATAAAACAAGGAAATCACAATTAAAATTAAAATTAAGATTAATGTTAGTTTCCATAACTTTGTTAATGTGAAAAATGTTATATGTGAATGATTTTTGAATTTTTGTATCCAGGTTTCACATTTAAAAACCATAGAAGTTTTAATTCTGTATATATACTTCATACATTTACAATATCATTAGAACCAGTTATTTCAGGCTAAGTAATTTCAAGTAGTCTGCAAGGTTCATAATGATTTGATAGACTATGATCTGAGGTAATGTGGCCTTCTGTTACATGTTTAAGGGTTTAATTTTTCAGAGGGCACAGACTGCAAAATAGCCTGTAGCTGTAATTAGATAACATTAATTTCTCATGAAACAAACAGGTGACTGTGACTGTACCAGAAAAAAAGGAGAAAATCTTTGATTTAATATTAGCCAGATTTGCTATTAGCTTGTTGGAAGTCCTACTTGGATACTTTTGAAGCTTGCTTGAATGAGGATTTTTTCAAGTAGGTAACAGTAGCTCAGGTTTCATGGTCTGCTGCTATTTCAGAAGTTCTCTACGTGTGAGAGAAGGAGAAACTTCCTAATAACTTGTTCTGGAACCTATAGTTATCTAGTGATTAATGCAATTTTGTTCTTTCTGCTGGGTTTTGTCAGGTGTTACATGGGGATGATAATACAAAACACACAAGATGGTGATTATCAAAGGGGACTCTGATGTGGAATGGAAGTAGAAAATTTAATAATTCAGAGGGTTAACCTATTATTTTTGAAATTAGGTACTTTGCAGTAGGATTTTTTTTTTTGGGGGGGATAATTTTTGCCAAGATGTGTAGCAAGTTTACTTTTTTCCCCCTCTGGAGGTTGTGTTAAAAAAAATTATTTGAAAACTGGGGAAAACGGGATGACTTGTAAGCAATAAATGTCAATTCTACTACAGTTTTTTTGACAGAAAATGCAGTTTGAACAGTTTCATGACAATTTTTTTGGACTTGTATAATTATGAACTATTTTAGGTTTTCTTTTTTCTTGGAAAATATTAAGAACATTTGCATTTTATCCTTTTTAGTAAAATATTACTATCCTTTTTTGTCAATGATTTGTGTTTCTGAAGAAACCATTATTCCATCAGTATTAAATTGATGAATGATTTTTTCCTATTTGTTATGGTAAAAGAGCTTGGTCATAGAAGGATTTTTTAATAGAGTCAAGTGATGAAAAATCCTAATGGATTTCAGGTACATTAAAAGCAATTCTTTCATATCAACATTAATAGGAAATTTGAATTATCCCAGATGTCACTTCACAGATGCAGTATTTAAAGAATATTTTTTAATTGCTCTGGCTTATCTGGCTTAGATTGGCATGTCTGAAATGTTCCTCAGGTGTTGATCACCCCAAAAAAAATCTAATGAGCTTCATCTAAGTGGTTACTGTGACAGTAAAAACGGGAAGTGCTCAGCTACAGAGCTATCAGCTGCTGTACACAGCCTGTAAAACTTCATGGGCTACAGACTGAGCTGCAGATACATGATCCCATATTCCCTGGTGTCACTATTATAGGGCAGCGACAAACTGCCTTATCATTGACTCTGTGAATGAAGAAGCTGTGTATGAGACCACTGGAGCAAGTTAAGAATAATATACGCATTTTTTTTAAACGGCTTTTAAATTTTTTCTTTCTGTTCTGAGGTAGTAATGGAATTTCAGGCTATCCCTCCAGGATGTGCTGCTGGTTGCATCTGAGAACTAATGTTTCTGCCTACCATGGGTCTATAAACTCTGTTTAAAAAACCCCAAATCCTAACACCTGCATTTTTCAAGCTGTTAGACAGAGATAGGCATTGCTTTGGCTGCTTGTCCCCATACGAATGGCAAGATTTATGACTCTTCTGTCTGCTTATCTAAAGGCTTGCAGTGCATTCCTCAATTTGATTATTAATAAGGCTATCCTGAATACAAAGTGAAGCAGCAGTAAAGAAAAGCCTGCTTGGGAGGGAACAACATGACACAGTATGCTGTGACAGCCTCTGGATACCACTATCCCTTCATAATTGAGTATATCTGAACTGGAAAGCCAATTCTTTTATTTTCCTTTCCATTTTATAAAAAAAAAAAATGCAATGTAATTAATGGATTGTCTCCCAGTATTAAGCCAGTGGATTTGCATGACAGTGTTTAAAAATAGTCAGTGTTTTAATTTTTTTACTATTTTTGCATACTCAGTAACAAATAGGAACACAATATTAAAGTCACTGAATAAGTTTGTATTTCTTATGCAACAGTAGAAAAGCACCATTTAAAACTTTTCATTCTTGTCAATGCATGAACTCATTTATGTGTCTTTGCTGAGCATCTCGGAAACATCTAATGCATAGACTTCCAAGCAAACTTACAGGGTTTCTCCATCTGGAGGATGAGGATCTGTTTTTTTTTAATATATTCTGATATTCAGAATTCAGACATTTGTCTGTCTGAGCTCCTGGTCTTAGCAGTTGAGTTCAATTTAAACTAAATAAATGTTCCATTAAACAATGGTGTGTTTGTATGTGCTGTATCAGCTTGGCCAAAGCTGCATTCACTGCTGAGGAACCTGGCGTTTTCAGTCATTTTGCATATTATTAGGACATGATACACTTTTGAGAACCAGTTGATTTGAGTCTCTTAGTGTGAAGGTTATAATGAACCTGCCAGCATCCAAAATATTTTGTTATATATTTTACTAAACTGAAATGAAAGGAACCTAGTGGATTTTTGGCAACATACAGCTTAGAAAATAGCTAGGAATCTTCAAATATATGGTCTACTTTATATTCCTCTAGAGTTCTTTCTTTTTATTTTCAGTGTCTACCTAGTGCAAAATGTGAAAATATTCAGGAGGAGAAAATAAGTTTTCCTTCCTCCTAGCAAAATATCCTAATGATAGAATAATAGAAACAGGTTATTCTACTTCTCTTTTTCTTAGGACTGGAAATATACCCTGAAACAGACGGACCATATGATGCCAGGTTTGGGGTTTTTTTATCACAGGGATAGAGAATAAGTCAGTGAGTGAGGGAAGAAATCACTGAATGGTGTATGTGGACAATTATACATCATGGCCACTCACAGGAGATGTCATCTTCATAAAATTGTCTTGCTATGTGATGGACTGTCACTAACATTAAGAGTTACCTAGATAGGCAAGGTCAAAATAAAATTTCTCTTCCTCCCTTTTTTTTTAATGCTGAGAGTAGTGGCTGAATCTTTGACAGAGAATTTCCAGTCTCAAGGATTTAGAAATCAGTATAATGAAAAATGCTGATTTTTAAAGAGGGAAGGTTGTATTGAGCTTCAGACACATGGATATTAGAGAATAAATCTTCCAATGTAAAACTTCAGGAGAACCAAGAAACTGTAATGTTTATTTCTTTTAATTAATTCATTTAGCTTAGGATATAGTTAGGATTTCCTAATTGTTTGTGTCATACTGGATTATTCAAATATAATTGAATAACTGCCCTCCAGATGCCTTAGGAAAGCCTCTGAAATCTATCTTAATTTTAATTTTGTTAATGGAAACGTCTTTTTATTGTGTCTGAATATCTATACTTATAATTTAACTAAGTTTTGGATTTCTGCAGCAATTTAAAAGTATTTTTCCCAAATCAAAATACTGTCCTCCTATATGTCACCATTTGAAGTGCAATGCTTAGATTCTGTAAGTTTTAGCAGCACAAAAGCTTGTCTATTGGAATGTTTCCCTGAACAGAGCACTCCATTAACTTCAAAAGCAGTAGGTTGCCTTTCATGTTCATATTCCATTATGGTGCAAATAAACATGGTGGGGTTTTTTGAGTTTTAAAGTGTACTAGGCTTATATATTTACTGAACAGTAAGTTTCTTTGGCTTGAGCTCTGAGAGTTTTGTTAATATTGGTTACTGAAGATATTGAAATTTTCCTTAAGAGTCTGCCTTTCCCTTCATTGCCTCTTTTCCAGTTTGAAATGACTAAAGCTTAAATAATTATTAGTCATATCTCATCTCAGTGGCAAGGGCTTGTGCTTTTAAAGTAATATTATATGAGCATCTGCTCCTATGGCTCTTGCCAGCAATTAAAAGGCTGATCTGCAGGAAAAGAAGGTTAACACCTCAGTTTGTAGTGAGAAATGTATTGCAAGAGGAAGAGTATTTGCAAAACCAAACAGCCTTTTATATTTAATACTATCAGTAAATAGTAAATACACATTTTTGCTTTAACAACAGTTTATGTGCTTGGTTACTCACAAGAGTGTTTAGAAACTGGCTGCAGTTTTTGAAGTTTAGTTTGATCCAGACTAATATCCAGACTGGATATTCAGATTCTGAGAACTTCTTGATAAGAAAGTAGCAGTGTTGAATAGAATTTTTTTAGACAGTACGAGTCCAAGAAGCAACATCACTTTGGAAATGAATAAATACAAGCAAGGAGAGAGTGAATGAGTAACATTCTTTTCAGAGACACAATACCTGGCTTGTAATTAGTGATCCTGTGATGATGGCCATTGTCTGTCCATTAGAAATGACAGGTCTCTGTTAAAATGAGGGCTGAAAGGAGCGTAAGGATACTGATCATTTTCCTGAGGCATTCCATGTCACCACAGTAAGGACACATCTTCAAATTACTTTTATTGTCACAGTATCCTTGACTTTTCCAGATCCAAGAATAAATTATGTTACCTCAAAGTATGTATAAATTTACATTCTATGGACAATGATATCTCATTAATGAGAAAAGCTGATGCACAGCATTTTCTCACAAACATATTTGCTTCATTTAAGATGAAGGTTGGCTCAAAAGTGTTCTAGAAATTGTTTATTATTTGAGACATGGCCTACTCTGGTGGCATGCCTTGTTTTGGGATGTTTTCATTGCAGGCTAGAGGTTATGCAGGGTGTAGTTTCTTTGATTCCTGGATTTACTGAGAATGAAGTTAACATCTACTTGCACGTCAGGGCAAAAGAGCAAAGTCTGAACTTTTTGCTCAACATATTTACCAGTTCAGGCAAACAGTCATGCTAAAATATCTCTCCATTTTAGTTTCTGGAGACAATTTGAGGCATCCCAGTTCTATGCTCCTTTGTATATTATATTTTCAGTGAACTGCCAAGTTCATTATTAATACATTTTAAATAGCAAGAATCCATAAGTCTCCCTTCCACCTGCCCCACACATATAAGTTGTGGAAGATCTGGAAGGGACAAATGTATTCATTTCAAGTTTAATTATATAAAATAGTAACAATAGTGATAGTAGCTATGCAATAATTTAGTACACTTCATCCCTCTCCTATTTTGCTTCTAAATTGTGCAGTTAATAAATAATGCTGCACTTTTTTTATGTTCACAACACTAAAATGAGTATTGAATAGAAAAAAGTAACAGGTTTTCCTTAAGGTAAGTTCTAATTGTTGCTGGTTTACTTATTGCTTGACTCAAAGCTCATCAGAATCATGACTTGGACTGTATCAGGTTTATGGAATTAAATACTTTGGGCTGATGAATCTTTTCCAAAAGGATTATTAAGGATGTTATTTTATGCCCTTTTTGCTTACTAGTGGTTTTTCTTGTTCTTTTTTCTTTGTTCCTCTACCAGGAGGCATTTTTGAGTGTGTGGAATCTGGTCCAATGGGAGCAGAAGAATTAGCCTTCAGATTTGCTGTGAACACAATCAACAGAAACAGAACTCTTCTGCCAAACACCACATTGACGTACGACACACAAAAGATAAATCTTTATGACAGTTTTGAAGCATCCAAAAAAGGTAACCTTTTGCATATTTAGTTTTTTTTAATGAAGGACTAAGTCTCACTCAATTTACTTACCTGAAAAAATGTCTATCTGATGAAGCCATATGCAATGAGACTGACATTATTGTCACCGACATTAAAGAGCTGCTTTATTAAAGGCTGTAATGGTAACTGCTCGACAATTACATTGCCACCTTTGCTCCCCCTAACCCTATCTAAAAGCTATTCCCTTAAATATTTAAAATCTGAAATTAATTTTGCTGAACATTGTGACTAGGGTGTTTATTATACCAGCTCCTTTGAAGTGAGAAATCTCACTGTCTTCAAAATTTATCCAGCAAAATGTCAAGTTCCCCAAAATTCTACTGAAACTGGAATTCAATTTTAAACATTCACTCACTTCAAGTACATTTTCACAAATGCCTTTATATAGTTAATCACAGACTTTGAAAGGGGAGTAGTAGTTGTAACTTTGTGCATCTTATACCAGCATGGCATAAAAATAAGCCTAAATATTAAGTCTGTGCTTAAGATTATCACTATCAGATACATGACTTGGCCTGAGTTAAGCTCTTTTTTCCTAACTACAATTTACATGTTTACAGAAGAATTAAGAGTAAAAATTAAGTTTGAACATTTTCCATAAATTTTAAAATCTTTGATTCTCAAAAATAAAAATCCAAATTTTCAGATTGCTTTACTTTTAAGTCAGGGACAATAGGCACAAATTTCTGCATCATTGTTGTATCATAGAAAGTGAAAACACTAAAAAGTTCAATAAGTATTTATGGAAGAAAGTACAAAGCCTCGTGTCAAAACTCAATAAGACTGAATTTTGCACTGTATTACATGCTCTTTAAAAACACTTTCCTTATAAATTGAAAAGGTAATTTCATATGAATGCTATTTGCAACAAAACAATAAGAAGGGTGAAAGAATTGGAGGTCAGCCTGAATTACTTATGGCAGGTTTCTAGCCTAAATCCGTCAAGTGATCTGGTCCCAACATGTCTCTCCCAAGCATTAAAGACAAAAAGCTTTATACAATAAGGGATATTTGGTGTTATGGTGGGCTAAGAAGAGTGAAAAAACTTGATACAACATTAGATATTATACATAAGGGAAAGCTCCTGTGACATGATTAATGTACGTGACGGACATCTCAAAAGTGGAATTTAATGCTAGTTTAGAACTGAAGGGAAATTTTTACTGCTTTTACTATAACAGATTAACAGTGAATCTTGCTAACCTGTTTGTCTCTTTATTTGACAAGTAAATAATTCAAATATAAATTTTGTTAGGCATGAAAAGAGAGTATCCATATTTGTACAGACATACAGTTTGGTCATTGAAAGATTATTACGAAAAATTGTCATGAAAATTGGTCATTTTTCATGTATGAAAAATTATAGGCTAAACATTTATGCCTAGCAAGATGATTTCTTTGCAGAGAAGCATGTATGGTAGAAGAAAGAGGAAAAACTGCACTTTTAATAGAGTATCTTTCAGTTGTTATTCTAGTGTTTTGGGTGATGGATTAAAATGGGTTTTGAGAGAAACTACTCTTTCCTTTCCATCTCAGCCAACAGTGAATAAAAGTGCTGAATCTTAATTCTGTTTCTTTCATTCTCCTTTCCTTCTCACCTTCCAAATTCAACTGCTTCCTGACTCCTGCACATGCTGACCTGTGAAATCTAATGGGACATTTTCTCCCTATTCCTGGGGGAGGATGCAGACAGCAGAGAAATTTCTCCTGAGATCTCTAATTCTTTGATTCTTTGCTGAGAAAATGCAACTACTTTTAGTCCTTACCTGGGGTTTGCTCGCCTGAATATTATGTTGCTAATTCTTGTTAGACTGTAATAGCTGAAATTAGAATGACAATGTGCTATTGATTAGACATATTGAATAGAATGCATATATTCCTTTTTCCCACTTGCATCTTGGATGAAAAAGCAACATTTTATTTGTAACTGCTCATGATATATCAAAATCTGTGTAATCTTCTAGTACTAATAGCTTTTTGCATCATCAATTCACAATACAGACAACTGCATTTGTGCTCACAGGTGCTTTAGTTCAGAATCAGAGGCTAAAGGTTAACACAAAATGGTTCATTTTATTATGATGGATACAAAGCAGAATTTTAACAATGAAGTTTAAGCATTTGACTCATTTTTGTGGTTCATTATCATGTCCATTAGTGAGCAGGCAGGCACTGCACCAAAAATAGCCTGTTTAGACCTCTTATTAACACATACTTTTGAAGTTGAATATAGATGAAATATTAATGGCTTTTTAAAGGTACTATATGAATAAGCAACCTGAAGTCAAGAAGATATTTCCAAGTTACTGTTTCAGTGAAGAATAATGTAAATGCAACAAAATATCCCATAACATTCTAGGAAAATTGGTATGCATCTGATAGAGCCAGTGCCATATTAAATCACGTGTGAAAGCATTGCATTATTCAAATCTCAGAAAGGGAAAAAAAAAGTCCATTGAAAAGCCATCTGGTAGCTATTGCTGTTGTTAGTGATCCCATTTAACTGACATTTGCATAAAGCTTGTTGATTACTCTTAGGAAGGGCAATATTAGCATAAATGTTTTTTTATTGAGCTAGTCATTTAGGCAACACATCGAATAGCAATGAAGATCTTGTGTTTCTGACAAGTTTATTTAAACCACCGGTGCTCTGCAGCAATAAAAAGGTGTGCCAGCACAGTTTCTGGAATGCTCTTGAAAGACTTAGCCATATTTTCATCAAGTTGAAAAGAATGTGCACAACAATTAATTTTGAATTGATGAGAAAAGCAATGCAGCAAGATGTATTTCTACTGCTTGTTTCCTCAGCTGTCAGGAACACTGATGGTGGAGTAACAGAATTAATCAAACCCAGTATAAATACTCATGTCTAGTTTGGTTTTCATTACTTCTCTGTACCAAATGAGTTGTTTTCCCAAAAGACAGAGTCTGTTTTTCAGAGCTGTGTACTCGTAAATTTATGCCTGTGGTAGTGAGTGAGATAGGAGCAAGGCATTGGCAAAAACTCTGGTCTTCAGTATTGATTATTTTTTCCTGCCTTCTTTTTGTCATGTTCTAACAAATATTCAACAAGATGATACTGGAGTGTACTGTGGGAGATTATACAGACCAGAGATTGCTAATGAACAGTACAGGTAGGGCCACTCTGTACCAGAAAACAGGAAGCTGAGTCACTTGAATGCAGCAGTATTATGTCAGTGGCTCTCAGGGCCAGTTTTGTATACAAGTATAGCAAAACTGAGCATTTCCAGTTTTTAAGAAGGGACATCTAATTTTTTTTTGCTAACAGACAACAATTTAATTTTAGGGAAAATATTGGTTCTTTAATTGTACTAACCAACATACCTATTTCAGATACAGAAAGTCAAATGTTCATTTTAATGAAATTAACTCTGTGCCTGATAATTAACTGTGGGGTACTTCACATGTAAAATTTCTGAGTAATTAGGACTTCAGTGGAAGTAGTGGTGACTGATTGAGGAGGAAGTTGTCACTTAAATAAACCAGATTAGGATACTGTCCTATTCGACCCTTTTCTAAATGCAAGAAGCAGCTAAGCACAAACCTATTTTATTCATCAGTACTTTTAAAAAGACACGATTACTGGCCTTTATAGCTTCCACTGACATAGGAATGTTTAATGAACATAGCTGAGCACTATTTAGATGTTAAGAGTCAATATTGATCAGTTTATAATGAAAGCCTGGATGCGTATTCTGAAGTTGAAATGTGTAAGTGAAAGTGCTACACAAGAAGGGAGCTCTGTCAGCAAGACAGTCATATTTCATGGAGTGCCTTTTGTTTAATATTGTGCAATACCTTCTGGCACACTGCCTTTTTTCCTCTCATCATTGACAGACTTCTGTCTCCTCTTCAGCCTGTGATCAGCTGTCCCTCGGGGTGGCGGCCATCTTCGGCCCGTCCCACAGCTCCTCAGCCAACGCCGTGCAGTCCATCTGCAACGCCTTGGGGGTTCCACACATCCAGACCCGCTGGAAACATCAGGTGTCAGACAACAAGGACTCCTTCTATGTCAGCCTCTATCCGGATTTCTCTTCACTCAGCCGTGCCATCCTTGACCTTGTGCAGTTCTTCAAGTGGAAAACAGTTACTGTTGTTTACGATGACAGCACTGGTAAGGCCAAAGCATCAGGCTGTGTGCAGATCCATTCTATACATACACAAAGAGAGGGAGGAAGGGTGTCACTACTCATATTCCATAATTTAAGAAATAGTTTGCAAGAATTTTATGGGTAAGGCAGTGTATAACAAATAATGTGGACTTATTAGCATAAGTATTCTCATAAGTATGCTTCAGTTGCTGAATTCTGTGTGTTTGAGCTCACAGCTGTCAATAAATTGGTCACACTCTGTCTGTGTTTTCTGCAGTGTCTTAACAGTTGCTAACAGCTATGTCTTTTGATTTTACTTAAAACTTAAACTTGGAAGAAAAATATAGTAACTTGAAAAATACACTAGTGTACTCAGTGAAGTAGAAATCTTAAATTCTGGTGCTGCTTCTGGTGTTGGTTGAGTTCGAAAACAGATGCCATATTTGTTTGGAATTTTAGTATCTGTTTCTTCAGATAGAAGTGAAGAAAGAGCCCTGATTTCAGCTCCTAACAGTTGGACCAAAAGGAAATTTGGAGGCTTGTTTTACAGATGAATTACAGGAGTTAAAATTAACTCTTGAATTTTCCAGCAGAAATATACTAGGTTATTACCTTTCTCTTAGTCATTCTAAAAGTTGTTTTGCCTTTCAGTTTCACCTTGACAGGGGTACCTTTGAAAAATGCTGTAAAACTTACATTTCATTTGAGGTCTAGTCGTGATTAGAAATAAGACTTTGATTAAGAGGAAAATATCACCATAATGGAAATTACAAGAAAGGTGCTTGGCCAAAGAAGACATATTAAATCTTATGGGAAATGCTGGTAACTTCTTCCATGCTGGCTGATCCATCATTGTCAGGAAAAGAGCATAGGGAGCCCCAAATTCTTCTCATGGTTCATTGAACCAGAAGGCTGCTGATGTCCTCATTAAATGAGGCTACTCTCTATCCAAAGCTGAAAAAAATAAGATCAAGAAACAAAATTAGTCTTCCTGTAGGGAAGACTAACTGTGCTAGATTAACAGCAGTTACTGCACCAGGACAGAACACCTGCCTGCAGTTCAAGCTCAGATAAGGTGCATGTGTAGCTACCAAAAGGTGAGGAGGGAGCAGAGAAGATGGTGCATAAAAGTCCTTATAACTGATAATTTTTCTTTATGCCTTTTAAAAAATTGTAAGACAGGGACATTTAGAGGCTGCCTCACTACAAGTTTGTTGGCTGATGTTACCAAAAGTTTCAGGTAGACAAACTTTCAATTTAAGCTTTAAAATCAAGCTTTACAGACCTAAGCAAGCAATATGTAGCTTGTTTTTTTTTTTTTTCACATTTTTATCTATTATTGCTCTGAAATAGGAAAGGAAGCTAAATTCTCAAATTTTAACCAAATTATGATAGAAAGAAGTGAGTTGTGGTGATTAAGGTTTGTGTAAATTGGAGATATTTCACCTTGATTAAAATCCTTTGGAGCCTAGCTCTTTTTCCAAGAACAGGTTACCTCTTAAAAAAGTAAATTCCATTAGAAAATTCATATGTTTTAATACTTTGAAACTGCTTTGCTCAATAATTTCAAGTAATTCTTTTCTGTCCAAAGAAAAAGTAAAATTCTTTCTGTCCAAAAGAATACTTCGTGTTTAATGATCTCTTAATATCCAGAGATATGTTGTTGACAGCCTTGATAGACCTGATCTCAATAAAACATGTTTTGAAGCCGGGACATAAATAGAAATGGGAAAGAAAATTAAAAAAAAGGTTTTCTTATATCTATTTTGATCTACTTGTTTTACGTGGTTTTACTGTTAATATTTGAGAGAGAAAAAACCCCAAACATATTCTATTTTAGAACAATTTTTAAATAAATTTCACAATGAATTAGTAGATTGAGTTATTTAATCTATTTGAAAAGCATAAAGACTTGTTCCAGGATATAATCTCTTTGAAATGATATTTCTTTCTGGAGTGGCCAGGTCCTTTATATTATAATACTGCTTGTTCCCATAATCTAATCTATAACATTATTTGTTTTTGTCTTGAAGTCTATTTCTGTTTGAAGAGGCAGAAAAAAACCCATCTGTTTTAAAAAGGTTATCTTCTCTCTTTTTATTGTGGTGTTTTCTCTAAAGTGAACTTAAATTCAACTTTTTAAAGACTGTCCACTTCTCTTTGTTAGTAGCATCTCTTATGGATAATTCCAGGACTTAAAAAGCAAATGACCCTGCTGGGGAGTCCACAGCATCACTTGCTTTTGAAGCACATACAGGGACAACTCTGAGCTATGAGAAACTATTAGTCTGAAAGAAGCAGATTCTGTCTATCTGCTGGAGTTTCAGTGCAAGCTGATGGTTTTTGAGGCCAGGGGAGAGGAACCTTTTGAAAGGAAGTTGTCACTTGATTTTGGGAAGTGGTTCTCTCCTGTCATAGGACAAGACAAATATTCAGTTATGAGTCTGGGACTGGAGCTCAATATGATGTTTCAACTAAGATTTAGAAATTGTGTTGTATGACTTGTGCCATTTAAGACCTTATTACAAATCATTAAAATGAAGGCAATGAATACAAAATATTTATAGCTGATTATTTCTGTTTCGTGCATTTGATCAGTGATTCTTTAATGTAAGATGGACATAATTCTTAATTCCTTTTTTCTTTGTTTCTCTTCTAATCACCTACATTTTGCACTCCCTTATTGGATGGTAGTTGAGGATGATGATATATGCCTTTTTTAATGATGACTTTAGAGCTATGGATTTCCTTTATCTGACTGGACAATTCCCCAAAGGGCATGCTGGTCAAGACATTAATATGCTGGTATAGCAGCTACAGTGATAATTTAATTGCTAAAACTAATTTTTTTTTGATATTCATATTTGCTTTATGTATTTTTATTATTATTGTAAACATAGATACAAAGGCAGCTGATACTTTTATTATAGGGAGGAAGAAAAGGTATAAAGCATGCATAAACTAGGTCTGGATACTTCTCCAATAAGTTATCAGGGCTTTCCCATTTGTCAAGGCCCTCCAAGATGGCAGGCAGACTCTGAGGAAAAGCATGATTTCATGTGATAAATACATTCTAAAAATGTGTTCATCTCCTTAAATATTAGGGCTCAGTTTAATGAATTTTCTAAGGAATTGCTAACGTTTTGTAATAATAAAGGAGAGATCACCTGCTTCAGAGCTGAAAAAAAATAAATTGTGACCATGTTCTTTATCTCAGTGTGGGATATATCTTCTAGAGTAAAAACAAATGGTAAAACTGTGTGGTTATTTGACACTTTGCAGCCAGGAAAGGGCCACGTTAACTTTAGTGCCACTCCCAGAGGTGTGCTGGAGACCAATACTGTCCAACTGCACAGTCCAACTGCCCCTGGACAGTGGGGACATTGTGTCCAACTGTATTCAATCCCCCAAATTTCTACCTTGTTTGAAGGAAGGCCATTTATGTGACTGATCCATGTAAGTGTAGAAGTCTTCCATATGGTTTTTTGTGTCTTTCAATCCACAGAGTAGCTGCCTTCAAAAAATTAAGGTGAGGTATCCGTGCCTCTGAAGATGGGATTGTCACTAGATGATGTTTAAGGTTCCTTCCAACCCAAACTATTTTATGATTCTATGAGATGTATGAAATAGATATTTGTATTTGGTCCGGATTTAATTTGATTTGAGATTGGGAGGTATGAAGGTGGTAAGGAGGAAGTCAGTGCTTGTTTAGAGCCCAGTTTGAAATAAGAGAGAAAATTTGGAATCCCAGTTTCCCTTTGTAGTAATCTTAGAGATTACTACTAAGAACAGACATTTCTTTGTTGTCTCCCTCTTTGAAGCATTCTCCCTGTATTCTCCAAGAAGGAAAAGCGGTACATCTTACTCCTAATTTGAGAAAAGGCATAAGTTGTTTTTAATACACTGTGGGTGGTAACTAGACCCTGGCCCATGCTTTGTGACGCAGAAGTGGCTGAGGCAGAGAAGATGAATGTCTGCTGTCCGGTTTATCTCGGCTGTTTGAAGGGCCTGGAAAGGCCGGGGTGGCCTTGGGGCAGCCCGCGTATCGAAGGACGAGAAGAGGCTTCAGTTCTTCTTTCGGTTTTTATGTTTATTAATTGTTTATCTAAAAGATGTTCTTTCAGCCACCAGAGCTCTGCTCAGCAGCCAGCCATGAGCACACTGTGCTGCCCTCCGGACAGTCACCTATCTTTATACCCATGGTTACGTGTACAATATTTATCATTTTTCCCCAATACCATTTATTCTTATTACTCGGTGCACTCTCAGTAATGACCAATCCCAAAGTGCCACCATGGCCAAAGAAGATGGAGGAGAAGAAGAAGAAGAAGAAGGACAGGACACGCCCCAATTCCTCCATCTTACTTCTCTAAACCCCCCTGTACAGAAATCCTAAACCCTGTGTCTCACCCTCTAATTAACTAATCCCTTCACCATTCACCCGGTGAAGCCCTCATCCTTGTCGTCTCCTGTGTAGGACCAAAGTCCAGCCACCAGACACTTCTGGCAACATTCCAGGACTCCCGAGCCCCCCAAGGTGGTCTCGGAGGCTCAGCATCTCAGGACTGAGATCCTGAGATCCGACAGTCTGCAGTCCAGCTATTGCTCCTCACGTTGGACTGAGCCTCAGAGTACAGGCTGGTTCTGTGCTGCCCAGACCTGCCTGGTGTTCAGGAATGTGTGATGAGGAATGCACGATAGCTTGCCACAGGAGAAAACAGAGGTTGTGCCGTGCTGAAATAGGTACAGGGAAGCTTCTAGAGGGGTTTGATCAATAACAGCAGAGTGAGCAAAGATCAGGTTGGGTACAGTGGAATAAGGAAGACTCAAGACTGTACAAATAAGATGAAGTAGATGAATAAACTAGAGAGGTTAATTCTACCTTGACTCGGTAAAAAGAGACGCAGTTTTTACTGTGGGGATATGGTAATAGAAATAAAAATGAACATAGAATGGACAAAAGTTTTAATAATATAATAAAGCCTCTGCCCTGGTAGAATTTTATGGAGCAGGTATTGTTGCACTAAGTAGATGTTTTTTTTTCCTTTCAGGAAATTAGAAATGTGTGAGTCCTTTTTTTTTGGATCTCTGGTTTAAGAGTCCTGACTTTCATTATTTTAATTTTTTTCTTTTACATTAAATAATAGCTACTTTCTGCTTCCTTCTTTGATTTAATTTCCTTTTTTTTTCTATCTGTCAAGACTTTTTTTTAATATAGCCCATATTTGTACAGGCAAAAAAATTGTAATAGAGCTCTAAAACATTTTTCTTGCTGAAAAAGATAAATATTGCTTCTTTTGATCATTTTAAATGGAAAAGCATATTTCTTTTAACTAGGATTTCATGTTAAAAAACAAATGCGGAAACAGACAAAACCCCAGCAAAAATCCACCCCCCCCAAAAAAAACCCAAACAACAACAACAACAAACCCAAACAAAACAACCAAAACCCAAATCTAAAAACCTCCTAGCAGGATGTAATGAGAGGCCAGTTAGTTTTTTTTCTCCCTTAAGTAATTTATGGTTTCTTTGTTAATTAAATTCCACTAAACTGTCCCTGGACGCTAATTAAGTCCTTTCAGATTTACAGATTTGCTGCAGTCAATTGCCTTTAAAAAAGAAAAGTGGAAAAATGACAATATGTTTGTCATCTGCGTGTCCTAATGGATTTATTTGGTCTCAAAACAATAACTTAATTTCAAGTACATATTCTAATCCCTGTGCTAACGAAAACAGACTAGAAAAACTGTAAATAAGTTTTTGAATCACAGACAGTTAAAAAAAGTGAAAAAATGCATGAATAATTAGATGATGAGCTCTTAAATTATAGTGGCACTTGTATAGATATCAATATATTGATACTTTTATATATCAACAGAAGAAGTTGATATAAACAGCATTCTGGATATTTTTTCTTAATTAACTTTTGTTTTGGTCTTGAGTGAATGAGTATAAACACCAAAAATCTGTTACATCTATGAATGGAAGCCAAACTAAATGCTGAAAAATTATTTCAGAAATAAAAATGTTTTGTGTTGGTCTTTAGCAGTGAATCCTGTGCTTTAACTGAAGTGAAGGAAGTTGAAAGATGTCATTTTGTGGCTATAGTCACTCTAGTATGCAGGTGGCTTTTATTTGTAATAAAATGACAATTTCTTTCTTAGGACTGGGATTAAAATTCCCATTATCTAATTCCCGCTGTATTTGGTGTTATTTTGGCTTCACCTTGATTTTCTGTGCAGTTATGGCCCCCAGAATCTAAAAATATTATTAAGGTACTTGGATGTGTCTTGAGCAGGCCAACAAAGCTGGTGAAAGGGCTGGAAGGCTTGATGTCCCATGAGGGCTGTGGGATATCAATATATTGATACCTTTATATATCAACAGAACAAGTTGATAGCTCGGGACATTTAGGTTAGAACAAAATAACAGGTGTCCTTGAAAGGCTGGGGAAAATCCATCCCGTGAATTTGGTGGTTTGTTGGTGTTTTTTATGGGTGGTGGTTTTTTAAATTTTGTTTTGTTTTCTTTTTTGTTTTGTTTTTGTTTGTTTGTATGTTTTTATTACCATTAATTTTTATTCTTTAATTTTTCCAACATCAATGTTTTCATAGTGATCGTCCTAGACATAACAGAAAAAGAAAAGACAGATGAGGGTAACCTTCAAAAGTCTCTATCAGCACTATTTACTACCACTGGTGCTAATGTATCTATCAAATTTGCAGAAACATTAAATTATAAATGAATATTAAGTTACTCCACTGCCATTGATGTTGATTTCTCAAATTGGATTTATATTTATTTTATGTATAGATGAAAATGGCATCTAATTACATCTGTGTGTTCTTTTGTATATTTATAATGTTTTGACTTGTGCAGTTTTAGCTAGCATTTATTCTGGTTCTATGAAGCAGATGCAAAATTCAGAGTGCTGGTTGCTTATGAATGGCTAGGTGGGTATTTTTTGTCTGCAAATGAATAAAATTGTGTATAAATCATATCAAAGATAACGATTGGGGTGCATAGTTTAGCACAGAATGTTAAATGGAACTAATTCATTCCTCATTTGTGGATTATCAATTAACATTCTGTGTTGCTTTAGTGGAATGAATGAAATGAGTACCTAAAGTAGGGTTATATTTATGTAGTTCTGTTCCACATCCTTTCAATCACCAGTTCAGAGAGGTTACAGCATTTGTAGCACTTTGATTGAACATTTTTATTGAGGAAAAAATACTTTTAAGCCTTCTTTAATAAATTCAAATTTGGTAAAATTATAATAATTAATAACACAATAATTTGGACAATGAAGGAATATTATCCTGAATGATTGCATATTCCATAAAGTCTTTTAAATACAGAGTGTTTCAAGTGCTGTGCATAGAAGTTTCAATTAGTAGTTTTGTGCTAAACCTGATTGTGGCATTTGGATGTTGCTGGTTAGTGTATTCCTTTACTAAGACAGTTATTGCACATTTATTCTGTAAAGTCCAGAAATATTTTTTCAAGTGTTATATCAATATATCAGTAAATATGGATGATGTTGTGAAGTTAAAATTTCACTTTCAAACACTTTTAGTCTTTATGCAGATGTTCACAATTACTTTAGCTAGTTGTCTGAAGAAAATGTGTTCAATTCTGTTATTCTTTTATGACATATGGGCCTGTAATTGTTCTTTGAGAATAATTCTATACAGACTTTAATTAATTTTTTGAAAAGCAAAGTAAATGCTAACAAGTTAACAAAATGCATTATTCTAGCCCATCTTTCAGGAAAACATGTTACTACAGCTCTCACCCATATTTTGACCAAAAATTGAATTTGAACTTACTGCAATAAGACTCAGTATCACAAAAACACATCTATGGATTTAAAATAAATAAGTTTCAAAAATACATAATGTGCTTTATAGTATTTTTATATAAGCCTAAGGAACAGAGGTGGAGATAATATTTCCATAAGTTATAACAATGAACATATTTCAAATAGTGTTTTAATTGTTTTGTTTTTGTGGGTTTGAGGAAACTTAAGAATTTAAACCTTACAGAAAATTGCCTAGGGAACTCCTTATCAAAAAAATTGTTTCATGAAGACTGGAAAAATGTTTAATATGTCCAAATACAGAAATATATGATAGGAAAACTAAGTGAAAATGAAGAGGAAAACTGAGACAAGATCAGTTTCACATTCTTGTATAGGGCAAACTTTTAAGATTTATCCAAACTGCAGTACAGTTTTACTCTTATTTCATATTACATACTTTAGAAATAGTAAATTAAAAGTATTCCATATTTTATCTTCTGGCTGGGAGAACACTGTGAAATGTACTTGTGATGTCAGTCCCTTCATGAATTGCTCTGCATCACTCTCAGGTCAAATATTACTGTCTTGATTCATTTCAGCTTCAATTAGAGAGTTTTTTTCTCTCTTGCTCTCTTACCAGTTCCTTTCTTTTAAAGCAAAAATGAAGCTGCTTTTGTTTCCAAGAGTAAATGTGCTAAGCTGGTGTAAATTCCATCTGAGGATGTTTATTTATGTGTCTTTTCAAGTTAAGACCATTTTAGAATTGCTAACTTGTTGTGTTGCTTCTTTTGTCATTGATTTGACATCTTTGACAAAATCTTTTATCTTTTGACAGTAGTATAGCTCTTTTTTTTTCACTTTTCACCCTCATTA
The DNA here is from genome assembly GCF_028769735.1 of Zonotrichia leucophrys gambelii. Classification (NCBI taxonomy): domain Eukaryota; kingdom Metazoa; phylum Chordata; class Aves; order Passeriformes; family Passerellidae; genus Zonotrichia; species Zonotrichia leucophrys. The sequence continues at coordinate 1,326,057 of NC_088172.1, read as the reverse complement.
AATTACACTGCTCATACATCATCCACTTGAGAGATCATTTTGTACAATTATGATAATTAATTTGAAATGCCCAGGACTGTTAATTCTTATTGCTGTCACTATCATAATACTAAATTAACGACAAAACTTTATGAAAATGTTCAGAAAAACATATTTAGAAAACAGAATAGCAGCAACATTTCAAATCAGTCATATCATAATAGAGCATTTGACATAATACAGCATAAATGTCAAATGTAGCTGGAGACTAGAAAAATATGGCAAATCTATATCAATAAGGCATAATGTTGTCTTAATTTTCAGCGTTTCCTTCAATTATGTTATTTTTTTCTTATATTTTCACACATTATATGCAAAGGTGAGGAAGGGGTGGACAGGACTGAGGTTTTTATTTATTTTTTTCTAGTTGCTGTATGCTGCATCTGAGAAGTACTCAGGTGGCATGAGAAAAAGTTTTATGATGACCTTCAAGATCAAAGCTGTTCCATGAACTGAAGGCCTTTTCTGAACTTTAGCAGCGCATTGATTCTCCCTTGTGGAACTGTGTGGGATGGGGTAGAGGGCTTTTTTCACTGCAGCACCGCAAAGCCTTTATTAGAAAAGAATTGTTACTGGAAATAAGCTGAATTGGGATTGGCTATTTGCAACTATAAAAGATGTTTGCACCCATGCTCTGATGTGCTTGCTTAGCAGATTTAAGGAAAACAATGAAGCTGATTATTGCCTTGCTCTTCAGTTACAGCTGGTTATGCTGAAACAGCAGTACAATGGATTTAGCATTCTGATGCTCAGACCCGAGATGCAGAAATATTAAGTGATATGCACAGAATCAGAATAGAAATCTTGACTGTCTGTGGAGTTAAACCTAGATCCATTGTTTTCTTGTTCAGTGATTTTTCTTTAACCCTCAAGCTAGCCTGTTCTATAGATGCTATTTTAGTAATTGCAACTTCAGTATTAATCATGAATATAATTTTAAACATTTCTCCTTTCCTGTACTAAGTAACTGTTTAAAAATTATTATATATTTTTAGTCTAAAAGAAAGGAGAATTATGATTTTAGTTTGGGTTGGTTTTTATTTTTTTCTGGCTTAGTCTAGACACTTACAAATTTTTTCACAATAATGAGATTTGCATTTCAAATGCATATAAACACCTGCGCAGACATGTGTAATTAAAAATACAGTTCTGCCTTTTTTGTTTGCTTGTTTTAGAAGGGAGAATTTTTCTCAGATACTGAGAATTGGAACAGTCTGTCCAGAGAGGTGGTGTAGTCACCATTCCTGGAAGTTTTCAAAGAAATTACTCGGTACTTAGAGCTATGCTTGAATTGGTGTGGTGGTCTTTGGTCAAAGGTAGGGCTCTGTGATCTTGGATAATGTTTCTATGATTCTATTTTATTACACAGTCTAGGAAAAAAAAGTCAGAAGAAAACTACCTAGCCTGAAAAGTTTTCTCTGACTACTGGCATGGCTGCCATCCAAGAGATAGTTTTTGAAAGTATTTTAGGTAGGAAATAATGTAACTTTTATTTGCCTTCTGATACTCAGTGCTCCAGAACTGTTCTTTCAGGGTGACTAATACTTTTAGTTAGTGATATGCTCAAAAGAACTATATTACCAAAACCCCCCACCCTTTCCTTCCCCTCTTCTCAAGAATCCCAACTTGATCAAATTATTTTTTTTCTAGAGCTGCAATGCAAATTTTTTAAATGTGTTTGCAATGTAAATTCTTTAAATGTGTTTGTATAGCCAAAAGGCCACAAATGGGCAATGTAGAATTTGGAATTAATTCCTTAGGATGTGATAGAACATGTCTATATATTCTAAGGTTGTTCTGATTTATAAACAGTGGTTTGCACTCTTTTGTGTCTCTGAGGAAGAGTTTGGTGAGTGGTCACACTGTATGGTTTGATAAGGAAATGGGGACATAGGTGTAGGTAGTTGGATATTGTGCTCCCTTTATACATCTGCACTTTTTCCCCCAGAAGGAAATTATGTCATACCAGTACACCTCCAGATTCGAGCAAATACTCCTGTTATCATGGATGATTCTTGTGTATTAGCTTGCCCTCATGAATCTAATTTTTAAATTTTCAGCTAAAGACATTTGAAATGGAACAGTTATACTTTCGACAAAGGGCTTGTTAAATAGAATTTTATTTGGCGAAAATTCTATTGAAGTCAGTTACCAGACACATTTCCTTCGTCGTACTGATATAGTACTGTTGTTTCCCTTGTAGAAGTCACATTTAACAGCAAAATAAGTCAACATAATGCTAGATATCCTTGATCTCCTCTTCATGTCCCTGCCACTAATCATAGCACGTTTTAAATATTGCAAGTGGCATCAGACTCTAATGCATTAATATTTGTAAAATATATACATGCATACACCTGTACTATTTGGATTGCTCTCCAATCCTTTAACTACAAGATTGAAAAATCCTGCTAAAATGTTGGACTCTAAAGCTACCAGTAAGAAGCTGCATTAATTATGAAAAGACAATTGTTTTTTCTGGGCTACATATCTTAGAACTCTTTCCATTAAAGAAACCATTGCTGCTGTCTTTAAATGGGGTTAAGTATAACTGGTGATCATTTTAAGTTTGCTTTACACTGCTGAAATTGAGTGAAATGATCGTAATGTAGTACAAAATCTGAATATGAATAAATATGAAAGGTTCGTCAGGCTGTCTTTTTCCTTTGTCTCTGTTTCCTCTGTGCTTTTCTTAATGGTGTTGCTGTATTAGATACAACAGCACAAGGAATACAGAACAGCCCACTGTTAGAAAAACCCTACCAGCTAGTGCAATTCCTTTTTAATCCTTTCACTAGTGATTTTTTTTTTTTTTAGTTGAAGATGATAAAACTAAACTTTAGAGTTCATGGGTAATCTCTGCAAGTAATTTTGCAACAATTAACTGTTCCAATTGATATGAAATATTCTATCAATGCTGATAAACCAGCATTCACCTCCCTTCTACCCATACCCCTTTCAAAGCCCAGTACACAATGAGATTTTTCTGAGACATAACCAAAATAACTGGGCAGGGGGCTGTCAGGGAAGGAAAAGAGTACAGAGAGGTGTGAGAAGAAACAACTTGTTAAAAACAGAAAGACTGCTTTCTGGTGGTTCTGCAAAGCAGTGCATTATTAGTTTTGAAATTTTTGACATGGTTCAGATAAAGAGTAGCCTTTAAAAGAGCATTAGTGTTTTCTTACAGAAAAAGGTTGATGTGTTCAGCCTATTGCAAAGTGCATTTGCTTGCATTCTTCCTGTGCAGCACAAAGGCAGCATTAATGGGAATGATGAATAGTTTGATGAGCAGGCCAGGTGGCGCAGCAATGGCCTGCAAGGGTGCTGAGCTGGAGACAGGTTTTAAAACAAACTTGGGGTTCTGGCTTCCTGGACTGGTTGAAGTTGAACATGTCGAGGAGGTGATGTGATTGATCTCTTTGGAGGAAGGTGCCAGCTGGAGAGCTCACAAGCTGCTCCTTCAGGATTCTCCTTAACGATGAATTGATGGCAGCTTCTGAAAGGAGTTACTCACACCGCCCTCTTCCCAGCCATTCAGAGGTAGGGCTCTATCACAGTGGCTGCTAAAAGAAGGAATTGAGAGTTTGAAGGGACAGGAAAAAGGTGTCCCTGGTGAAAGAAAATGCAGGAAGTACATTCCCAAAATGCAGCTATTATTTCTATACTGTTGTAAAATAGATTTTTTTTTTTAGGGGCTTATACACACAAATGGTTGTATTCTGTTTGCTTTGGGGTTTTTTATTTGGTTTTGTTTTGTTTTCCTTGTGGTATATTTTGTTTCTTTATTTGCATTTTTTGGGTTTATTTTGGTCTTTGTTCGTGACATATGGATCTCATAAATCCTAGTAAAATAAGAGGAGACCTTTTAATCTGAGGACTGCAATTCATATTATATTTTAAATCAATTATTTTAAAATTATTCCTCACAAGTGTTCAATTAAAAATATTCTAGATATCCTCAAAATCATGGTGAAGAAAAGACTTGTTTTGTTTTTTGCTTCATAGTCCTTGTAGTTCTTGAATTATATTCCTCCTTTCATTCCTCCCTTCTTCTTCAGATAAGCTATGTATGTGTCCTTTTGAAACTGTCCCTTACTGATTCAGAAAATTTTTCTGTATACATGACAGCTTGTTACTTTTATCCTGCATAACCAGCTTGATATGACATTTCCTCTGATGTCAGACAACAGCAATGAAACTTTGTTATTAGCAGTAGCTCAAGAATTTTAGTCAAGGTGTAAATATGTTTGTTTGACTTGAAATGAACAATGTGCACAAAGGATAGGAGGGTAGAAATTGAGTCCCACAGACAAACTGCACACAGTAGAAACAAGCAATCTTCTTTGAGTCTTAGGAATCTCAATCATCCAGATGGAGAAAGTGAAAAAAATAGAAGAAATTTTGGTAACATCTGAAAATGATAACAAACAAGAATTTTTCTGATTACACTTGATATATTCAGGACTAAATGTTGAGGAGACTAAATAAGGTAGAGCTCATTTTTTGTTACTTTAAGAAATTAGTTTTACTCTTAAAAGCCTTTAAAATTTGGTATCTGATAGCTGTGGAAAACTGAACTCCAAACAGTTTGTTACCATAAAGATAGGGGGCACAATTTATTTCTATCCTACATGTATCGCCTGGTTAGTCCTCAACTGTTTAATGTTCTTTTGGCCATTGCTACTGCAAAACCTACTCCAGCAGAAGCCAGGACATTGGGGTGTTCAGGAGAAGAGAAGATCAGTGGTAGCCAGGAGTTGGGAAGCACTTGTTGTCTATAGATGAACCCAAGGGCTGCAGTTTTCATGCAGGACCTTGTTCTTTTGGTTTATATCTTTCCAGTGCTTAATTTTTAATGTGGTTGCGAATAATGACCCACTGTTCAATATTTAATCTAGAAAAGATTTTGTTTGTGTATGGTGATGGTTTTGTTTGTTTGTTTGTTTTTAGAGAAATTATTCTGTTCTTCTTCAGGAAATTATTTTGGTGGATTTTACTTTTCAGTAAAGCTAATTCATTCTTTGCACACTTTTAAAACCAAAAATGCTACATCCCAAATGGTAGATACAGTGTAGAAGGAAACCTCTAGCCTTTAATTATTATTTGAAAGAGCCAGCTTTTGAAGTGTGATCCAGAACTGGAATCAGTTCCCTCTGATCTCAGTTTCCCAGGAAACATGATGACATATATATGTTAAAATCTTAAAAATGGATGTAATCTCTAACTATTACTAAAATTAAATATTGTGCTGCATGTAGAAGCTATGAAAAATATTACACATTCAGAGTTTAAGGTTTATTTTTATTTCACATTGATGAGGACAGGAGGAAAAAAAACATATCTTTGAAAACCCTGGAATTTGCTTGTGTCTCAGATTTAATTTATCTTAAAATATATTTTGAGAAATCTCACTGGTTACTATTTGTAATTGACAGTTATTGAAAGCATGAATACTTCTTCCTGTGCTTGCCTGCACATCTGTACTGGCCCAGCACTGAGGTTCAGTCAGTGCATTGAGGAAATGGACACTTGCAGGTTTTCTTCCCCACATTCTCACGCTCAGGTTTCCTTGGTAGCTTTCTACCTTTTGTGCTGCCTTCCAATGTGGTACTTTGTTTATTCTTCATCACTTCTTATCACTTCTCTATCAGATACTCAGGTAACCCAGAAGGCAGACACTATCATAGCATTCTCCTTGTCAACTTTAATTACTCTAGTTCCTGCATCTGTAAATCTCCTATTTCAAATTTTGGTGTGATCTTTTTTTTCTCTGAGGTAGTCCAATAATGATAAGATTTATGAAGATTACAATTTTTTTTTTTTAAATTCTTGAACAGCCCAATTAGGACCTTTAAGGACTTATGTTCTTGGGTAATTCTCTGGAACAGAACAAAGTTTGGAAGTTTTGAAATCCTTGGGTTTCACCCACTGCTGTTTGCTGAGGTTATTGCGGTTAGAGCACAGAGCCAATAGCACCAAGGCTGTGGGTTCAACTCCTGTGTGGGCCATTCAGTTAAGAGCTGCAATCGATGGTCCTTGTGGGTTCCTTACAACTCAGATCATTCTGTGGTTCTCAAACTAATTAAACTATATGCTTAATTCATTAGGGTATTGGAAAACGTTTACTTCAAAAATTCCTGTAGGCAAGAAAACACTTCTTGCTATTCTGTAACAAATCTTGGACCCACAGTAAAAGACCAAAACTGTATTGTATTCGTGCAAACAATGTGGATAGATAAAGGGACCTGTCAATTTGTATTTTCTTACATTTGTTTACCAAAATTTTGTAATCTAAACTTGCTGCAGAAAAAAGCAACATCTCTTTTCCTTTTCTTTCTATCCCATTTCAAATTTTCTTGGCAGCTTTACTATCCATCCCATCTCCAAAGGTGTAACAAAGGTGATTGGTGTAACACCTGAAAATATGTTTAGAACACGCACATTAGGGACTCTGCTGTTTTGAGTAAAGGATGCTTTGAAAGAGCAGTTTACAGTCAAGAAAGAACAGTTAGTCTTCCCTTTAACATTTGGTATATTAAAAATATTCAGTACTTGTACAGAAGACTTGAACATCATAAATCACTGTAATATTTCATACAATCAAATTAATTTCAAAGTCACTTCCAAAAACACAGTAAGTTTTGTTCTGGAGTGGTTTTAATTCCAAAACTGACAGAGTAGTGTAAAGCTACTTCTGTTTCTCTCTGTTTTTGAAAAGTGATTCAGTATAGAAATATGAGAACAGATTCATGTGAGAGCATTATACAGTGCTGAAGTGATTCACAACTTTGTATGTAAACCTGATTTATTATTTGGGAGACTGTCTAGTCTGATTAAAAACTATTAGTCTGGGATATGGCTTTAATTGAATTAGACTAATATGTTCTTCGAAGAGGAAAGTCACAGTTGTACAATAAGGCTAGAGAAAGATTTGTCTGTCTGAAGGTAATCCTATATGAGGCTCCTTACTCTCCATTAATATTAAGGGAAAAGAGACTTGTACTAAAGTGTTGGGAGTACAGATACTTCTTAATTTTTCTTTTTACACAACATTTTTGTGTATCAGTTCTAACCAAATGAGAAAGGGAAAAAAATCTGGAAACTGAATGCTTATAGTATATTCTCCTGCTAGTAGTTCAGGTTCTTGTTTTGATAATTTTCCTGACTCCTGTTTTCTTTAAGGTCTCATTCGATTACAAGAGCTCATCAAGGCTCCATCACGATACAACCTAAGACTAAAAATCCGTCAGTTACCGGCTGACACAAAAGATGCAAAGCCATTGCTAAAGGAGATGAAAAGAGGCAAAGAATTCCATGTAATCTTTGACTGCAGCCATGAAATGGCAGCAGGCATCTTGAAACAGGTAATCCTCATTCTGCTTTAGATGTCTTAATCTTTTTCAGCCCTAATAAATAAAAGTATTATCCAGACCTAATGGTACTTAACAAGCAGGGAAACTGTATGTCAGTTTTACTCAGGCCTTACTGAAAACCAGCCAAGGATTTCAGAGACAATTTTATTGGTGACACAAAAGGTAGGTGCTTTAATTATGCTTTTATAATGAAAGAGTTTAAATAATTTATGTTCAGAAGGAACATGAAGACATATTAATCTTTCAACTATGAAGAACCGGTACTTTGGAGAATTGATGCTTAACGCATGGTTATAAATGCTTGGTTAACATTATTTTATACATCAAATCTTTATGTGTATAGGTATGTATGTATTTATATGTTTGTTTGTATTTGAGGCCTCTAGGATGTGTATTCCTAATCAGAGCATGATATCTGAACAATATGTTACCAAAAGACCACTTTAATGTCTTCCATTGAGAGGACAGAATTGATATTTTATAGCCATTATTCTTTTTGCACTAATAATGGAACAGCAAAACACCCAAGTACATTTGGGTTGATGCTTTGAAAATAATGTGTACAGATGAAACGAGTAAGTGAGATACAGCAAAATTCCAAATATTTAACTGGCTCAGAGACAATCTTCCCCATAATTTTTTAGTTAAGCTATGACTTCCAATAAAGAGGATAGGAGGATTACCCAAACTGAAACACTATTCTACACTCCTAATGCATAGCTTTTAGTGACTTTAATTCAAGTTTATTCTATGTTTGCTAGAAAACTGTAGGGTCTAAATTGAAAACAAAATGTATTTAAGAGTTGGAAATATGTGTCTCATTAGAGATACTTACAGGTATTATTGTGGGTATAATTAAAATTGCTAGTAAGTCTACATGTATAATATAATTTCTTTTCTTTATTGTTCATTGATTGAAAACTTTTATTAGCTCCTAGTAATTTTAAACCTCTGCTAGTGTTTTTTCTCTAAACATAAGCCAGCCTAGTTATTCTAGCTGTTTAGACCAAATCATTGAATGTACATTTCATTATTCTAAATATTTAAAATCTAAACAATGCAAATGGGAAATGCGTTGATGACAATATTAAGCTGCAATACTAACAATAACTCCATTGAGATACATTAGTTATACACTACATAGAAATTTTTAGGTGAAAAATCTCTTTTATTTCACAGTATACAGCACTGTGAAAAATGGATGACTAGAGGGAAATGGGAACAAAATTAAAACCATTGTGTCTTCAATCATGTCCCAGGACCCAAGAGTGAGCATTAAGCCTCTTTAAATCAAATAGTGAACTGTTCCATCAAAGCACACTGGTTATCCTACAGATTATAGAGGGAAGATACAGAAAAAGTCTTTCATAAACGTTAAGATCGTTGTACAGATTCTGTAGATTTTTACTTTTCCATTCGGGTCCTATACTGCAATGCTCTAAATATGCCCAGAATTTGTAATTTTGAAGCTGAATGTGAGCACTTGCCGCTGAAATTGACTCAAGGGGTGTTGAGAATGTATTTATTATTTAATGTTAATATTCCAAATATGGTGTTTATAAGTGATTATTGAAAAAATATTTATATATCCATTTCTGAATTATTGACTGATCAGATTTTTTTCCCTGTTAATGGAGGGATGAGTCTTGGGACACGTGACGAGTTTCATTTGAGAGGATAATTGGAAAGATTAACAGTGGAGCTGGTGGAAACGTAAGACAACATAAGTTGAAAATAAAGAAAGCAAAGTACCTTGAGAACCTGGTGAAACAGCAACTACATTTTGCTGGCCAAAAATATGTAGTGAAAAGTAAAACAAAAAACCCCATCAATCAGACAAACATACTTAAATTGAGGCTAATCTCATTGTTATCTACATCACCAGGCAATATGGGAAACCATACATAATTTAAAAGGTTAGGGAAGCACTGTAATAATGAGAACTGAGAAATTACAATGTTTGAAGAGGAAAAAGAAGTGAGATCTTTAGAGAAATGAGAAGGTGAAAGCAGGAAGCCCTGGAAAAGAGGCAGAAGGAACTTGTGTAGGATGTTGTGTAGGGATCCTTTGGAGCATGAAAGACTTGATTAGAAGCAGTTTTGATATAGGTGACCGCAAATGTGATACACACATAGAGGAAGACAAATTGGTTTTGTGAAAAACGAGTTCTTATAAAAGCTAAGAATGTTTTTAGATTAGAGTTCCTAATGAAGTTATAATATTTCTTATGGGAATGTGGTTTTCCTGTGTTTGAGAATTTAATTTCTACTGGAACTCTATACTCTAGTTCTAAGTACTGTTGAGGAGTTGTAAATACATTAGTATAGGCGTTCTTTGGAAAAGTGGTGTTTTTTTCAAAATCTTGTTTAAAATATTATAAAATCTGATTTAAAACTGATGTTTGCATTAGTTTTCAATTTTTTTTTTTAAAGATCATATAGACTATTAATTTCATAAGTTTTTCAGACAATGTTATAGATAAAAGGCTCCCACAGCCTTCAGAATGCTGACAATTCTTTTTAATACAAATTCTGGCATTGTCACAGTAGTATAATTGTGGCCTTCAGTGTCTTTAAGGAGTCCATCTGGTAGCAACTTGGCAAAGAATTCTTTTGATAGTTCCTGGGCAGGAAGAAAATACTAAGACAACTTTTGTGAAGAACATGAAGAGAAATACTTTTCTGGGGAAAATGCCCTTAGTGAATAAACATCATGAAACATAGTTTTTAATCTACAAATATTTTTTATGCAGTTGAAAGAAAAGCATGAACTCTTAAAATGCACAATTTATCAAAAACTACTTCGTATTACATAGATGGAAAGAGTGATGAAGGTACTTGAGAGATACCTGAATTTATAAATGATTCTATGAAGATTTGTTCATTTTTATTTACGTAATATCTCTCTTGCTGTTCAGAATTTGACTTGAGAGAGTTTTCTTCCATGGTTGGAAAAATGTTCACATGTATAATATAAGCTTGGGTCCTTTCAAATGCATTCATCAAAATAGAAAAAAAATCCTATTAGGTGATTCATTTTAAAGAAAAGGTTCAATAATGAATGAAAATATTGTCGACTCAAATTATGTGTTGTAACTTAATGTATCCATTAGTATGTAAAAATACAAGCCTCTTTCACATTTACTGCACTAAACAGTCTAATAATATTCTTTCTATCAGAAGATCTGGTTCATAAATTCCTTTAATAGTCAGTAATCTTCTCTAACTGCTAAGAAATGACTTGCTTGACCTAATTTTAGCATAATTCCAACCCAATAGTCTCATCTTAGTAGTGTTCTTTTGCAGTGTTTCATTTGCCATGTGAGTGTGATAAAAATGTATTATATGGCCTCAGAAACATTAATCTCTTGTTTATTTTTTTCAAGGCTTTAGCTATGGGGATGATGACAGAATACTATCACTATATCTTTACCACACTGGTAAGTGGCTTGTAAAAACATAGTGATGACATCCAACAAAGACATTATTTTCCTAATTATATTGCTTAACAAAGTGGCCAAGGTCTCTCTGGAATGGGGTGTGAGTGCAAGACGTTTTCTTTGCTGAGTTTTCTTACTTTCAGTGCAAAGTCATCAGGATGGTTTAATTATTGTTCAACAGTGTGCCCTGAAAACTGATAGACCTGAAAAGAGCATCTGGCTGAGGCACTTTTAACTATCAAGGAGGGTTAAATGTATAATTCATAATTCATTGTTTTATGCATTTTGTCCTTTCTGTCTTTTAGCTGTTTCTATGTGAAGATTAAGACATTTTAAAATTTACTCATATATTCCATATTTTTGATTCAACATTTTACAAGGTAGTTCTCTGTCATATGATTCATGAATAATTTGGTGTGAATCTGAGCAGCATTTTATTTAACAATTCATATGAGTTTTTAGGCACATGAATTATGCAATATTCTTTGGTGTCCCCTGTAAATGGAACTTAGAAGGGATTTGATCATTCTTGGATCTATCATTTGAAATAAATGAACATTTAAAATGTAATGCCCTTACAAAACAAACATGTATGTGAAGACCTTTTTCCTGCTCATCACAGCCTAACTAAGAAACAGTTTAAAAGTTGGTAAAATATTGTTCTAGAGACTACAGTCTCCAGATTTGTGCACATTTGTCTGTCTTAAATTTGTGTTCGATTTTATCTAATTAGATTACAGTTCATGATGTTTTTTAAAAGAAAAGCATGAGACAAATGTGAGACAGATGTGCCTTGGAAAAACCATGCTTGAACTGACCCATGTTTAAAATCACATACATGTTTAAGCTCTTATGAAAATAAATCCTTTGTGGTAGGGTAGGAGTCCACCTCAGAATCACAAAACAGAAGTTCATGTATAGTATTAACATGAAATAGCTAGCTGGATAGAAAGCAAAATAATTTGTGAATTTGAAAGGCACACCCTGAACAAACATCTATCTTATTTTAGAAGGGTAAATTGTTCTGTCACTTATAGATTTAGGATTCCATGCAATAGAATTTCCCTCACTAAATAGATTTCCTGCCATAAAAATGGATTATAGATGTTCTGAAGGTTTTTTTCTTATTTTTAAAAATTTTTGCCATAGATGAAAATTGTTTCTTTGAGTACTATGCTGTCCTTTGGCATTGAATTCTCATTCTTAAAGCTCTGTTTAAAAATCAGAATTTTCTGTCATTCTTATTTACTTATTAAAAAATTATATTTTCTGTAGAGACAAGAGTATTATATTGACTTGGAATTATCAAGAGATAATTTACTGTGCACAAACATATCAGAGATTTTGATTTTGCAATGTAGCTCAGGAACAGCATCAGAATTTAGTTGTTTTTATACATTAATTGCTTCTTACCTGACATGGTGAAAGTCCTGTCAAATAAATTTTCCAGTCACAGTGTTTACAACAGTCTTCTGTGTAATCTCCTCTTGATTGATTCAGGATGTAATGCACGGGCTCATTAATACACTGACCTGAGTGCATTTGTAATAAATGCATAATATTGTGTATATTTATTACGTTCCAGTATAAACATAAATGTGTTTGGATTAAAAAATTGCATTCAAGGTTCCGACTTCTTGCATAGTAAAAACTGAGAGAATTTTTTAAAGAGAAAGATGTAGCTTAGTTCTTGTTATGTCCATCATTTCCTTTGCAATAAAAAGTTTTATTTCTTTGAAAAGAGGATGTGAAGTTATTTTAAATGAATTTTGAAACCTGCATATCTTGGACATTGTGAATGGGAAAGTAAATTATAATACTAGCAAGGGAATTAAAAATGGGTCGTGATTGATAGCTAGTTGATATTTTTATGGGCTTTGTGATGTTAGCAATGGATGTTGTATTCGGATTTTCTGTAGCACAATATTTGATCTTCTTCAGCTCTAGCCAGTAAACAAAATGGTTCAGGCAAGTGTTACACCTAAAGCCAACTGACAAAAATTAAATTAAAAATTAGATTAATGAATACCTATGAATTATGGGAAAAATTTCTATTTTGAATAAATTAAAATTATGTAATAGGGAAAGATTAGGTTATGTATAACCTTGATTTCACCTTTTTTTTCCCCCTGGTCAAAACTTGATCTTAGACCTGACTTTCCTGAAGTCTAGTATTGTTTCTACATTGCTTCTGAGGATTTGATAAAAGCACCAGGATAACCTTGAATTTACTTTCTTGAGCTAAAATTTGAATTGTTTTACTTTTTATTGATTATATTTCCCCCATGTGTATTTGAGGGCTAACTGTGCAGATATACGCACCGATATATTGAAAACATACAAATTGGCAAAAGTTATTCTTGCAAAGATGAATTCCCAACCAAAGAAATGTCCACATTTGGAAGTGTGTTGATGACAGTGAAAAACTGGTTTTGATTAAATTTAAAGCCATGTACATTTCTCCTTTTCCCTGCTCACCACCACCCCCACTCCCTGCCTACTCTCCTCCACCAATTTTACCTCCTAAGATTAGCATGTTTAAGTTTCACTGAGAGTGAAAGCTCAAGGAAACTCTTGTCCAGTTTATTTCATTATTTCATGTTTGTTTAAGTTCTGGTAAGTTCAAGAACTTACCAGAAATATTAATATTATTACTATTCATATCTAGAAATTGAAAATTTCTAGATATTAATTACTGTAGATTTATTACTGTAGTAGTATTAATTACTGTAGTTTATTTCATTATTTCATGTTTGTTTAAGTTCTGGTAAGTTCAAGAACTTACCAGAAATATTATTATTATTACTATTAATATATAGAAATTGAAAATTTCTAGATATTAATTACTGTAGATTTATTACTGTAGTAATATTAATTACTGTAGTTTATTTCATTATTTCATGTTTGTTTAAGTTCTGGTAAATTCAAGAACTTACCAGAAATATTAATATTATTACTATTAATATCTAGAAATTGAAAATTTCTAGATATTAATTACTGTAGTATTTTAGCCTACCCCATAGTAGATACAGTTCTGTAATTGGACTAACATTTCCTGAAAGTCTGGTCTTCTTCTTCTGAGAACAGATTGCTCCCACCATAAGGGCGGGATTTTTAATTTATTATTACTATTAATAATAAATTATTATTACTATTAATATATAGAAACTGAAAATTTCTAGATATTAATTACTGTAGTATTTTAGCCTACCCCATAGTAGACACAGTTCTGTAATTGGACTAACATTTCCTGAAAGTCTGGTCTTCTTCTTCTGAGAACAGATTGCTCCCACCATAAGGGCAGCCAGGTTGCTTGCCCACAGACACAGGCCCCAGACAGGCAGAACACTTTTCCTGGCATAAACAGCACAATTTATGTGCTATTTATTGTATCTATTGTAAATAGAACAATTACCATGCTCTCATCTGGGGAGATGGTCCAACACTCGAAATAACAATCGCAGTGTATTACAGGATTTATACAATGGTGACTTTTTCAGGACCTTTTTGCCTTGGATGTGGAGCCCTATCGGTACAGTGGTGTCAACATGACTGGATTCAGAATTCTGAACACAGAGAACACCCAGGTGTCCTCTATCATTGAGAAGTGGTCCATGGAGCGCTTGCAAGCACCACCGAAGCCCGACTCAGGTTTGCTGGACGGATTTATGACGGTATGAATACCACTATTTGGTTCCTTTTTTTTTTATAAGTTTGTGAAGCTAAAAATAATATAACTTTTTGTTTTTAAAAGTGTTTGGAGGTATGTAACCAAATATTATTGTAAACATGAGTCAGAGAGTAACTGTCATGTTTCTGTTAATACATGATTATATTAACATTTTTTTTTTTCAAAATTACATATACTGTATTTTTTTTCAAATTATAATGCCATATTCTAGATATCAGATTCAACTAATTTCCCTAATTTGCTGGTGAAATTTTTTTATGGGACCAATATGAAGCTAATGAAAATTGTCTCTTTCTCTACATTTTGTGTCTTATTCATTTAAGATTCATTCATTATAATGTGTACTTTCTAATATTTACATAAATCTGGTTTTAAAATACTTTATTAGTATTACGAACAGGACCTCATTGCTGTCTTTTGTACTTTCTGTTCTTTCAGAGTCATCTGATAATTAATCTGGTTTTTTGTTTTCATTTTTTTTCCTTCCATTTTGCCACTGGTCTTTGGCCTCCCTTCAGTTAATAAAAATCTCAACTACATTCCTACAAACAAATTTTCATTGCTAGGTTTTGGTGAGTTTCTGCTCATTAGTTGGAATCCAGTCTGGAATTATAATGTCAGGAATGAAATGATTTTAAAGATATTCTACATTAGGTCAGCTTTAGTCTTCAAATTTGTAGAAAGATTTTCCACTTTGGCCCCTTAGCAATTTAGGTAGTTGGGTTTAGTTTGACTTTGTTTTTTATTTTTTGGTAATTTTTTTTTTGTTGTTAGGTGGTTTTTTGTTTGTTTTTTTTTTTTTAGGCTTTTCAATTTGAAAAATAGAAAATTCTATTTCTTGAAGACAGATATCTTAGTAATAGTAATATATCAGATGCCTAGATTGTGTTAATTATTCCACATAAGATATCTAATCAACATTTTTTTTCTACTGATAAGATTTAATGATCTTATAGACATTATGTACTAAATTGCAATCAATATTTTAATGTTAGTTTAAATTTTTTCTAGAAAATCACCCTTTTTAGGGAAAAATACTTTTTTAAAGTACTTACTGTATATAATGTTTTGAACATGATAATTTGAAACATTTTAAATTTAATTTGTTTACTAATTTCCTTGTACTGCACTTTACAGATTGCATCACAGGGTAGTTTAAAATGATTTTGTTCATTTCTCTAAATAATTTCAAAAAAGCAAATTAATCCCCAAAATCTGAAAATTGTGTCATGCCCACATCTGGTTTATATACAGCTGCTACGTATTACTGTAAGTCATTCTTTCATGCTTTCTTGTTTGCATTAATATGCTCAATTCTTTTTTTTTTAACCTTTTTGAATTTAAAATTTGCATCATTTCTTCTCATTCATTGTAGTTGTATATTTTATATACTTATCAAAGATGTAACTGATCTCAGACCTTTGTATATTTACCAAGGTAAATAATCTTATATCTTATAATTTAAAGGTCTAATAATCTTATACCAAGGTAAATAATCTTAAATCTTAAAATTTAAAGGTTTAATTTAATTATTAATTTAATTAATTAATTTATTTAATTTAATTCTAATAATCTTGGCAAACTTTATGAGTTTACAGAGGTTTTTTGATCTGGTCCTTAGATACAAAAAATCAACCAGTGTGTCCATTTGGACGGTGTGAAGGAAAGTCAAATCCTGATGTCATTGCACAACGTTCTTCCTGTGCCCAGAATAAAACATTTTATCGACTTATTATCAGGGAAGTTGTAAAATCATTTTAGTGTATAAAATTTGACTTTCCTGTCACTGTTCCTGTGTATTTAAAGTCAAAAATGGACTTGGAAATCAAAGATTCTTCACAGATATTGGTGCTATGGAGTACTCTAACTGATCTGGGCTGGACTGGACTGGAAATGTTTTATTTTCACTGGTTGATAATGGCTACAGCTTAATCAGAAAAAATTAGCAAGAAGACTGCTTAATGAGAATACATTCATCTTGAACCACACAGCTAAATGCCATTTAATCAGGTTTAAAACACCTAAACTTGTTCCAAATGAAAATCTTAAGTTTTTATAAAGCATTTAGACACTTCAGTGAAGACTAGCTCTTTTCTGGTGGTGTAAAAGCAGGCAGGTATGAATTCCAAAGTTTTTAAGCTCCAGTGGTGTTTCTGTAAGGTGCTTCTACCCCAGATTTTTTCGTCATGTTGACTTTGCCCTTATGACAGTTAGAACTATCAAAGTAATTCTGACATTACTTTTTCTTATTTATGATTCATTGAGTTCCCAGAATTAATTGTTGTTTCAAAGTCTTTTCTCTAGGCTTGTATAATTGTCTAACTAGTATATAATTTTCCTCCTAATTATTTTACCTTTTAGCATCCTAATGGAACAAAAATTGGTATAAAATTTCCTGAATCCTATTGAGTTCAATTATGATAGTTTTTCCTTTGTTTCTAAGCTGTTCTTCAGCATAGCTCTGAAAAAGGTGATGGTTTAGCACACCTGAGGGGAAAAGTGATCAAAATCAAATTTTCATTCACATTTCACTCTCAGGATTTCTTAAGAATTTCTTTGCATTGACTTTGAAAAACTAAATCTAAACTATTCAATCAATGCCACCATATTGAAAAATTATGGTAATAAATGTTTACTTATTGGTACATCAAAGAAAATAAATGCATTTTATGATTTAGGAGAGTAACTACAGTACAATTGGCTTTGTTTTTCCATGGCTACACAAAATCTGTGGAAATGCTGAAAATTGCTTGCCCTATTGTTTCAGACTATTCACACTTTGCACAGTCTTCTTGACATAAAAGTGCTTGTGTAAATGTTTATAAAAATTATTTCTTTTAAGGGCTAAACTAATTTATATTAAAGAAAAATGTGAATGTACTTTTAATATGATACATAGAAGTCCTGTGGAAGACTCACGGGTCTACTCTGATTAAAGACATTTTTCTATCATCATTCACATACTTATAGACCTAATTTGTGCATTTGATGGCTCTTCCATATTTCTTAATGTCTGAGGATAATCAAAATTATACTTCTCCGAATAATGTAGAAATAATAATCAAAATGTGTTGCTATTCAAGTGTATTTGTATCTTTTTATCTTTCACACACTTGTGCACGTATGCATGTGCACGCGTGGTATAGCTTATTAAGCTACTTAAATAGTTGCATTTATTTCTTAAATTTGTAATCTCCTTTTTATTTTAAGTATTCTCAGCAGTCTCGTATTTACTTTGACCATATTTTTTTACCATCATACTCTTACTAACCAGGAATAAAGAAAATATTGTGCCCATAAAAGTAAACATCAAATGAAACTGGTACATGCCATGGCTGTTATTTCTTATAATAAAATTACAGGAATTTATACAGTAACAATTTTGCCAGAGGTAATAAACCATACCTTTAGAAAATTGCAGAAGAAACGAAGAATCAAAGGTCAAACTGCAATACCTTGTCTTTCTTTCTAGTGAAATTAACTCTATCTAACATTTCAGTATCAATTTATCATTGTCTTCTTGTTTCTTCTTGTTACTTGAGTGGAAAAAGCCAAAGGAAACAAAAAATGCATTTTTGTCCATTTTAAATCCAAATATGGGGGTTTTTTTCAGACTAGGAAAACTTTTAAATTAGTTCTCACTTGATCTTGCACTTCCTGGCTTGGTTCAGCAATGCATGTAAGCCAGTTTTTTTTAAAATTGGCTTACATATTTCCAAGTGAAATCCAGAATGCCTACTCTGCAAAACTGAAATGGGCAGACATCAATTCATTCGCTCATTTCCCTGTTTCTCACCACCTATTCTTTCTTGTTAGCAGTTCAAAAAAAAAAGCTTTTAGAAAGTTAGACTCTGGACAGGGTGGGTTGTTAGCATTTGAACCTTGTGTTATCCCAGTATTAAGTAACTTCTAACTAGATTGAAGCTGTTCCAACAATTCTCTGATAAATTATATACTCATTACTGTTATTTTCCACCAACTTTATACTGAATTCTGAAATTTGAAAGTGATTGGTACTTAGCAACCGTTTAAATGGAATGACTTGGCATTAATAAAACCAGATTATTTTTCAACCAGATTATGATTCTTCTGAAAAAAATGAATTTATAAGTGAATAAAACCCCCAAATATACCATAATGAAATAAAAATATTTAATTAGTGTTACTTCAGCTGGTTTTTTTCCTTAAAAGATTTAGATTTTCAGGGGTTCATCCTTATTTAAGCCTGCAGTAAAAAATCAATTTTGAACTTTCCTCCAGAATGGAAAATGATACTTAATTGTTATGACAATATTTTTATTAAGTTCTAACAATATTGGCATCTGTACTGTAGAAGCTGAAAAATATTCTGGAAAACAGATGAGCAACATAATATTTTAAAGAAACTTTAGTATACTTCACTTCCTGAGTCTATACAAGAATTACACAGAAAGAAGAAAAAACCCACCAAACCCTGGGCATAAATACACTTCCACATTTATATATGACAACCATGATTCATGCCAAGCAAAATAGAGCATAAATAAAGTGTTACGAGTTCAGAATTCTTTTACTCCTCAACTATTAATCTTCACAGCTTTCTGTGCCTCAAGTCAGAATTTCGCATGCATAATTAAGATGACCTAACAAGCCCTGCTGCTTAATTAACATAAAGTTTTCCTTACTAATTGCTTTTGCCTATCATCCAATTCAGCTCTCAGCTTTCTTCTTATATAGAAAAGATTGTTCTTTTTTTTCTATTCTTTAAAGTTCACTTTAGTAGTCATATAGGGAGGTGCAGAGAAGCACTGTGGTACTTCTTGAATGCAAGAGCCAAGGTCAATATTTAAGTGTTTACCCCAGAAAAATCACAGTTTGCAGCTGATGCATTTTGTGTAGTGCCTGGTGGAATGGAGCATTATTTAGTTGAGGATTTTATCTTTTCAATCCTAATTATTTTTTGCCTTTTTTTGTTTTTGGTTATCTTCTCAGTAAATGAAAATTATTGTTGAAAAAACCTCTGAAATTTAGAATGGTATTAAATACTGTTGGCAAAATGCTCCAGATTTTTTGCATATGGAGAACGAATTTATGGTTCATTTCTGTGTATAGAATTTTCATTTCCTTCAAAAAAGGGAGATGAAATTTTATTCATAAAGTTTTGAAATTTTTAAAGCTGGTGTATAGACTTCCTCAGAAAAGGAAAATAGATTCAGTGGTGTTTTCTTTAAGTATGTAACTGCAAAGAAAATGCAAAGATAATGAGGAGAGATTTTAATGCCTCCATAAATTGTCTTTAATTAAAGGAATGTACAAATGCATTTACTCACAGAGCTGCCTAGGAAATTAATTTTGAAACTAGCCATTTTAAGGGATACAGTAAAAATCCTCAAGTTACAATTTCTTTGGTATTTGAGAATGGAAATGAAAGAGAGAATAATGCTGGCTTTGTAAATGTGTAGATATTTTCCCTAATTAGCTCTCCATATTTGCACACCTTAAGACTTAGGGGATGCATTTATACAATGTATTCTTTATTTTTCTCTTTTTCCCCTGATTACAAGAAAGATTCCAGTAAGCAACCTCTCTATGTCTAAACCTTATGACTGTTTTGTAAAATCTAATTTATCTGAATGTTCTCTTCCTTAGCTTTGTAGTATGTTAGTTTAATATTCTCAGAAATTTTGTTGAATCAAAGGTCAAGCCAAATTGGTAAAAAAACTGGTCAAACAGTGAGTATAGATGGACAATATTGATTTTCAGTTGCAATAAATCAATATGTTCAAAAACCCTAAAACCTTGTGAGGAATTGGACCAATGCACGAAGACCATGCTAAATGGCCACCTGTAATTAGGTGAAAGAGCTCAATAATCAACAGTTTTCTCTGGCTTATTTTTAGTTAAACTAGCTTGGTTAAGCTACTAATGTTGGAAAGGGTACTTTTCTTTGCATTTTAAAGTTTGGAAGTATTAGGAGAGTAATGGCACTGAAACCAGGACACCTGAAGTTGAAAGAATTGTCTGTAACGTAAACATCCAAAATTTACAAAAAGGGATTCAATTCTGCTATCATGATATAACCAAGGCTTAATGATGTTTTTCATAAATGAAATAAATCACTCCTATGTCAGGTAATTGGACTTAAATGATACTGAGGGCACTGTTATACTGCATTGAAAGCTAAGTGTAAATTTCCCAGATTCTTTGCTCTACTTAAAAACAAGCAAGCAACGACAAAAAACCCCGAGCAAAAACCCAATCCAGCCATCCAAGGAAAAATTAATCCCACCCACTCACATCACAGTAATTTTAATCTAGCTGCTGCTAATCCATTTTAATCAAGATTTGAGGAAACAGCATGAGCCAAGGTAAAGCATTAATTTTAAAATAGTGAAGTTGTGATAAGTGTACGTATTAGAATTTAACCAAAATAGAGTTAAAATAATGCTCTTAATTACTGACTCAAAAAATCAGGGAGAGGCAAAACTGGAAATATACTCCATTAGCATTACTGTTATTTTTTATATTTAATTCAATATAATTTTAAACCTAATATTTTTCTACATTAATTTCATAGTTTCTGATCTGTGATCTCCAAAATCCATTTTTTTGCATGCATCATAGAGGAAGAAAAAAAAAATATGGTGTAGTTCAGGGTTTTCTCTCTGGAGCTTGTGCGACTTCATTTATCCTTGATGTCAGTATTTTCAGTGACAGTACAAACTGTCGAATATCTTGATACAAATTAGTAATTTAGTTTTCCTAATGGTAAAAGGATGTTTGTGAAACTTCAGTCTCTTCTCTGCACACAACAATATGGAAATAACAGTTGTATTTGGAATCGCTATTAAATAATAATTTAGTAACTGCTATCAGGCACTGTGACTGGACAGGAGAATTTGATGAGTAGAAGATGCTGTTAAGGCTCCTGAGGGTGAAAAGATCAATACAAATAAAAATAAATACTTGTTACAGAAATACAGTCTTGGATTCAGATTTAGAGCTTCAAAGAGGATATCTTCTTATGTAGACAGCTTTATAATTATCCCTTTAGCTAAAAGAATTTTCTGGATTTGCTGATGAGATGTGTTTAGTAAGAGTGTAGCAAATGTGTACTTCAAAGGAAATACTAAACAATTACTCATTACTGCATTACAAGCTAAGAATCTCCCCTAGGCACAGTTAATTTTGTGAGTTTAAGGACTATGCAGGATTTCATGCTGTAAGATGTTTTAGAAATGATTTGTCAGCTATTTTGGGAATTAATTGCATTATTAAATATTTGAGTACTGTATACAGTAACTTTTAGAATTTTAAGAGACAGGATAGATCGGGAACCTATCATCTTATCCCAAAGGAAAGCTATGTACAAGTGCCGTATAGCATTTATCAAAAATTGCAGTTTCTCTTCCATGGAAGATTTAATTGAATTCTTCCAGATGTGGCTTGAGGATGTATGTCTATCTTTATAAATATACCAAGATTACCATCGATTTACATCATGCTTTCATGTTAGCAATCTGCATGCTGCTACATCTTTATGAAGCCATAGAGGAACTCAGTGTAACAGCAAGTGGGGTGTCCGGGTTATCTCGGCTGTTTGAGGGGCCTGGAAAGGCCCGGGGTGGCCTTGGGGCAGCCCGCGTATCAAAGGACGAGAAGAGGCTTCAGTTCTTCTTTCGGTTTTTATGTTTATTAATTGTTTATCTAAAAGATTTTCTTTCGGCCCGACAGAGCTCTGCTCAGCAGCCAGCCATGAGCACACTGTGCTGCCCTCCGGACAGTCACCTATCTTTATACCCATGGTTACGTGTACAATATTTATCATTTTTCCCCAATACCATTTATTCTTATTACTCGGTGCACTCTCAGTAATGACCAATCCAAAGGTGCCACCGTGGCCAAAGAAGATGGAGGAGAAGAGGAAGAAGAAGAAGGACAGGACACGCCCCAATTCCTCCATCTTACTTCTCTAAACCCCCCTGTACAGAAATCCTAAACCCTGTGTCTCACCCTCTAATTAACCAATCCCTTCACCATTCACCCCGGTGAAACCCTCCTGTCCTCATACAGGTGTCGTCTCCTGTGTAGGATCAAAGTCCAGCCACCAGACACTTCTGGAACATTCCAGGACTCCCAAGCCCCCCAAGGTGGTCTCGGTGGCTCGGCACCTCAGGACTGAGATCTTGAGATCCGACAGTGGGGAAATGGCAGAGCTTGTGCAACCTGCAGGATCTCCTACACAGTGCAGGAGAGAGCTGAAGCATAGGTTGCTTTTTGAGATAAGAACTTGAGTGCCTTTTCTCAGGGAATATGCACATGTCTGCACTGCATAAATCTAATCTGAGGACTGCAATTAAGAAACCGTAATCAGTCAAAGACTATGTTTCTAAAGAAGGGCAGTGAAGCTGGTGAAGGGTCTGGAGCACAAGTTTTATGAGGAGTGTATGAGGGAGCTGGAGTTGTTTAGCCTGGAGGGAAAGAGGCTCAGGGGAGACCTTATTGCTCTCTACAGCTGCCTGAAAGGAGCTTGTACACGGGTGGGTGTTGGTCTCTTCTGCCAAGGAACAAGCAACAGAACAAGAGGAAATGGCTTTAAGTCATCCCAGGGGAGGTTTAGATTGTGTACGAGGAAAAATTTCTTCCCAGGAAGAGTGATCAAGCAATGGAACAACCTGCCTAGAGAAGTGGCAGAGACATCATCCTTGGAGGCATTTAAAAGTCTTGTAAATATGGCACTTAGGGACATGGTTTAGTGGTGAGAGTGACAGTGCTGGATTAATGATTGGATGATATTAAAGGTCTTTTCCAACCTAAGCAATTCCATGATACTATGAAGACATTTTTCTTAGTATATACATTCTGAAATGAATTTTAATAGTTTATGTATATACTATGTTTATTGTAAATTTTCAAGAAAAGTGAACCAAAAGAAATATTTCTTTCATTCTCTTTCTTTGCTCTTATTTTTAGAACTTGCCTTGAGGGGCAGAAAAAGCTAGAACTGATAGTCTAGTTTTTTCTAGTTATCCGCAGGAATTAATAACTCTAAGAATCATTATGGCTACCATTGTAGGAGGACAGTGTAGGCATGCTAGGTTATGCAGCAATGTAAATAATATAATTTGTGGAGAAATGGGACCATCAATTTAGCCTTTACTGTGTGCTTATCTGCTTCACAATGGCACTGCCTGCTAGGACTGGCCATGTACTACACTTAATAGTGACACTTAGAAATATGTTCTGGGTAAATCCTTGCCCTTTGGAAATCAACCTATGGGTAATTTGGCTAATCTTTAGTTTGCTACAGATAGGGTGAGCAGATGAAGAGCTAAAACTTTAAAATTTTTATTTAATTTTAAAGTGGAGTGTTAAACACCACATACTGCAATTGAGCAGAAAAGAGTGAAAATCATATGTAAATATTTGTCTCTGAATATTCAGGTGGTTGTTTTGGATGTTGTTTGATAGGCTGGAACAGTCTTCATTCATTATATGCTTCTGATATTTTAAAACCAAGAATATGCTTTCTGTCTGTTACCAATTAATACTTGTTAATTACTGGACTAGTTGACAGAGTGGGTAGAAATAAACAAGCTTGTGGGGATACCACGTTCTCTGCTGAAGACCTGTAAGTGTATCTGCTTGAATTTTTGCCTTTTTCTTTTTTTTTTTCTTAATTTCCAGATATTTATAGATTCATCTATGATAAGAGATATTACTTCCCCTAATTGTTGCTTATCTCAAGTCACAGCACACTTTCTGCTTTTAAGGGGGTTCATATAGCACATATTGACTTCATGGGGACTTTATATAATAAAGACCAGATATGTAGTTATTTCTTAAATTAATTTTCCTAAAGGATAACATTATTTCCTGTCCAAAACATCATGGAGTCCATTTTAGAATTTTACAGATTCTACATTTACAGAATTTACAGAAAGGATATTCTACTTAGCTTTCACCCTTCAGACCCTTCAGAAGATCAAAGGCTCCTAAAAGTCCAAATTCATGTTTGCCCACCTTTAGTGAATGTTTTGTCTCTTCATATTTCAAATTATGTTATGTGCTTGACATAGTCAAGCCTTAAATAGAATTGTAGCAGTAAATGTACTTTCCACTTAAGGAGTCTAGAGGGAATACAAGTGCCACAAGCACACATAGAGAGCTGTTAAACAGTGCCTAGGAAAATACAAGCATCCACCCAAATCTCCATGAGAATACCTTTATGTCAGGCAGGAAACAAAATTAACATGCTTTCATTTCTATATTTCCTCTGTGAACATGAGGCCTCTACTCTCCCAAGTCACACTGAGCTTAGGGGTTAGGTGAGAAACATGTACTGGATGCACTAAAGAGAATTAAGTGTCATGATGTTGCGAAACGGATTTCAGATTTAATGCTCCCACTTGCAAAGGCCTGAGTATATGCATAGTATTTTAATACTAGTGATGATGCTGTAACCTAATTCAGATTATGAGAATCTCTGCAATTTCCTGGAAACAAATACTAAAATTTCAGAATTTCCTTATTTTGATCCTGTAGTATAATTATTCAAGCCTTGTGGTGAAGTGCTCCTGTGAAAGCTTTATTTTGTTTTGTAAAGTATATTCTGTGCATGAGATTTCTATATCTATTGCTTATGAAAACAAAGTTTTATCTGTTTGTGATATGTAAAAATAGATGTGTTAACCCTTTTTTCTATTTATTTAGCTGTTGATTAAGGCCTCAGTTCAACAAATTGTTCACTATGTTTTTTTGCTGAAAAAGAAATGCAAAGCTTGCCAACTAGTTCTGCTGAAGTCAAGTGGACTACTTTGACACTTAATGTGAAGTATATAATTTGTTTAAATGGGACTTCAAAGGTCACTCATAAAAAATGTTTTATGTAAGTTACTTTGTCGCACCTCTTCACTTTTGCATTTTGAGGAAAGAATGAGAGAGAATTTCAAGGTATTTCTGATGGCAAAGGACAATTTTTTCAGTGTTTTCATGATAGCAGACATAGTTCAGAAAACACCATTTTTCAAATTACGGATGCCTGATGACATTATTGTTCTCAGTGTTGTCTACATAAAAGAAACAGCATGAGACTTTAGATAGCTTTAGACTATTTTGGATTTCTTCACCTTCTGTTTGCTTAAAATTCAGGATGGTTATTCTGATGCAATTTCAAAGTGTGAGTAAGATTATGAGTAGAATCCAAATAAAAATAACTCTGTATTTAAAAGAATAATCTTTGCAAGATTACTGAAAATAAGCATCGGTTTTTGCTTGTTAGTCTTCAAATGATAATTAAAAAAAAAAACAATTTTTTTTTGGTTACGGTGCTCATTATAGTTATAGTCCTGTTATAGTCCTTTGGGCCCTTCACACATTGGGATTAATCTTACCTTGGGTGTTGGAACTAGGTGTTCCTGAATGGAGAGTTTTGCAGTAGTGTGCATCTAGAATTGAAGTCAGGAAACATCAACTTTGCAGCTGGAGGATTGCTGGCTAGTTATTTAAGTTGATAGACTAATTTAGAAGGTGATGTCCACAATATTTCCTGACTGGTTTATTCCGAACTCATCTGAGAAAATTGGAAACCTATAGATATCTTTTGGCCGATGACGAATTTTGCAGAATCACAGAACAGCCCAGGTTTGAAGGGATCTTGAAATATTTTGTCTATCATTTCATGGGAAAGAGAGCTAAGATATACTCTGTCCAATTGTTTGTTGAAAATCTTCAGTGGTGAGAACTTCATCATATCCCTGGGGGGGTTGTTCCCTTGATTGTTCTTGCTGCAAACAAATTCTTTCTCAAGATGAAGCCTCTTCCACTGTATCTTCTACCCATTGTCCTTTTTCCTCCTCATGTGGGTCTTTGCCAAGAAAGTCTCTGTCCTCGTTGTAGCTGCCCCTTTAATACTGAAACACTGAGATGAGATTCTTCCTTAGCCTTCCCTTCTCCAGGGAGAAAAGACCTAACTCCTTCAGTCTTCCCTCAGAATGCAGGTTTCCTTTGATCAGTCCTCTGATCATTTTTGTGGTGATCCTTTGGACTCTATCCATTGTGCTTGAGTCTTTTTAAAATTTTTAATTATGGGGATCATAACTGGACAGGGTACTTCAGATACAGCCTGGCAGATGTTGAGTGGAGCAGGATGATCACATCTGTATCTCTGTTAGTAATGATCCTGTGAATGCAGCCCAGAATCCAGTTTTCCTCTGCTACTGAAACACCTTGTGGCTGGCTCACCTTCAGCTACTTATCCACAAGGACCTCCAAGTCCCTTTCAGCAAGGCTGCTCCCCATTCATGAAGATTCTAACCAGTACTGATTTATTTGATTATGTCATCTTTGCACTATTTCTTAAATTACATGGTAAATTGGGTTGGGCAAATTTGTTTTCAACATCTAGTTGAATATAGAAACCTAAATACTGACATATCACTTTCTGTTCAAAGACCACCATCATACATGTAAGGTCTTCAGCCTAAGGTTTGTTGTATGATCATGAATTTCAAAACTAAAGTCAATATTCATGTAAGGAGACATTTCTGTCTTGGGTGAAAGATTTATAGCAACATCTGGGAGCAATCAGAAAAGCTTCACTCTCTTTGGCACAGTTAGGTTGTCATATCATTGTCTAAAGCAAAGATGTGCTTAATGACTTTGATTAGTCTAGATTTCCCACAGTTTGGAAATTAACTAGGAAAATAATAGTACAAGCTTATTTTTTGAAATTGAATATTCTTCTTTTAATGTTTGTACAAGTAGGATTCTCTGCCCTTATTTGCTGGGTTTAGTCTTGATGCAATATTCTAGATGAAAAAATGAAATTTATCTTAGGTTGCATCAGAATGTTGTCTCTGTGTTTCTTTTAGCAACGAACATGCTTAGATTTTTTTGACTTTACTGTTCCACGTGTGACCTCTTCATTTACTAAATACGTGTCTTAAATAAAAATCATTCAGAGACAGATGCCAGCAATGGTAGAAATTTGCTTTGAAACAATTTAAACGTGAAGATCTTGAAAGATGTTCTCCTTAGATGAAAAGTAAGTCATAAGGGCTCAAGTGCAGCTGTGTTATATAAAGCAAACTTTCATTTGATTTATTTATAAATTGGGAAGAAAAGGTCTTTACAGATAGCTTTACAAAGATGAACATAAAGCATGAGTTTACTTTATTTAGCTAGGAAAAGAATTTATTAGTATTTATAAGGACACTTTAAAATTAATGTAAAAAAGTAAATTATGAATAAAATTTGTCTAGAGAATGAGCAAAATGTGAGAACTGCTTTATTTTCTGCACCCACATAAAGTAGAGCATGTGTTCATTTAACAAAATCAGCTGTGTTAGGTTAAAAATTGAATTATTTGTTAATTATAAAGAAGTTACTCTGAACTTGATAAAATCAGATTATCATTTAGGGCTCATACCTAAAACTAAAAGCTCAACAAAACTCAGATGGGATATACTTGGAAATATACAAGTGAGAGGTTAATACAGTTAAACTGCAAATTGTGGAATGCCATAATAAAGTTTAGTTTGGACATTAAAAAAATCAGGAAAAATACATTGGCAGAAAATCAGTTTTATATACATATACATATGCATATGGATACGCATACACACATACATATACATATATGTGTGTGTGAGTGTGAGTGTTGTTTTTTTTTTATCTTGTGGATATGAGCACATGTTCCTTTTACATTTGGTCAGAAAATAGTTGTTAAGCATTGGAACAGACTTCAGAGGGAAGTGGTTGAATCACCATACCTGGAGGTATTTAAAAATTTAAATCTGGTGTTAAGGGATATAGTTTAGTGACTGGACTTCTGAGTTAAATGGTTGTATGTTGTACATCGAGTTAATTCAATGCTGTTGGATAGAATCTGAGTGTCAGGGACCTGTATTGATTTTCAAGTAAGATCAAGGAGAGTAGAGCAGTGGGAGATAAAGTACCACCAGGAGAGGCTCTTCACTATCTGAACACTAGGTATCGTATTGGTTAGAGAAAAATATTGAAGGTCTTCTGGTAATATAAATTAGCAGTAAGCAAGATTTTCAGAACTGAGGGTCTGGAGCACTTGTGCAGTGAGGAGAGGTTGAGGGAGCAAGTCTGGGGAAAGGAAGGTGCCTTAAAGACCTAGTAGCATGCCCCTAACATCTGTGGGTAGATTATCAAGAAGAAGAGAGAAGATATTCCCAGCAGTGCATAGCATAAGCATGAGAGCAAAAGCATAAATAAAGTGAGAGAGATTTTGACTGGATTTAAGGAAAAAATGTTTTCACTGTAAGAAAAATAAAGCAGTGGAAAGGATTGCTCAGAGAGGTTGTTGTAGTCTCCATCCATGCAGGTTTTCAAAACCTGATAAAGTTCTGAACAAGGTGTCTACTGAAAACAATGTAAAAGGTGCAAGGTGTTGGACTAGGAAAGTCCTGTGGTCTCTTCATCTTGAATTGTCTTATGATCTTTATTTTATACTCAGTACCTGTGACTGTCCTCTGAGAGGTTAATCTGCAGGATCTCTCAAGAGCACTGTTAGATCTGAGGGAGCCTTTTCATAAAGAACACCAGTCAAGAGTCATGTAATTGAAAGCTTTCCTCATGTTCATGATGAATTGTAGCTTCATCACACAGATACAATACAGTTTGTAAACCAGAGTACCAATGCTTAATTTCCTTCTAGAAGTTACCCTCTTATTTTGGAGGAAGTATCTGCATTGGTTCCTGCAGGTTTTATTAATTTTAATCTTAAGGGACATGTGAATTTTTCAAATTCCAAGAAAACCTCATCTAATATAGTGTGGTCTCAAATAAAATTTTTAAGCTTACACAATATCACAGAAGGTATGTTAGAATCTATCAGTCAAGATATTATCAGACTAATGCTAATACCTAAATACACAGTGAACACATTCAGTAAAAAAAATACAGTGATAGTTGTTTTTCTCTCAGAAGCCCCTAAAATGTCCTTTTGCTAGATGTTTACAAGGCATGTTGGTGAGCTTTCTAAGAAAGTTAAAATTGGTGATCCTTACAGCTATCAATTCACACAGGCATGATTATGTCCTAAAGAAATGAACTTTAAAAGTGCTGAGAATTGAAAAGGGTCCAAGCATTTAAAATAATGAGCACACCATTAAAAGAAACAATGAGAAACCTAATAATTCCAGGTTTTGGTCAGAACATGACTGGTTTGCTGTATTTTATTATAAGAAGAATCATGAATTCAGCTTGTCTGTGCTGCACAGACATAGGTCAATGTGCCTGTCTCCTTTTTGCAGCTGTCGAATTGGCAACCTTCCAGAAAGCTCGGTGGCAAATCATGTAGAACTTTTCCAGGAATGACTAGTGGTCTGCTAAGTCTTCCAGCAGTGGCTTGGCATATTCAGACATATTCTTTAATGGTGGCAGCCATGTCTTAGGCTTCATTTGTTTCTGTTTGCAGATAAACTGCCCAGAGAGCAAGTTTAATATCCTTTGCCCGTGCCTCAGAGTGAACTGTACATACATACCTCCTAATGAAGAAGATGCCTAAACAGTATGTGTGGAATTTGCCTCTCCTAACTTAATCCATGTCAAATTCAAATGTCTAGTAATTGCTTATATTACCTTTTCAGTCAGTACAGGAAAAATAGAGAATTTTTTTCCTAAAGCAGCTGCATAGACTATATTAGTGAAGAGGAGTCTATAGGGAGCCTAAAAGATTGACTGGCCATTTTAAATGGCTGAATTTAGAAGAAATTATTCCTTTCTGACGTATGTGAGTTTTGCACATACAGATCTCTCCACAGTTTTTATTTTATTGTTCTTTGACATTTGAAATTGTGTTTACAATTCTAATCTGCCTTGCCTGTAGCTGTATGGAGACACTATTTAATATGGACTATATTACCTTGGTGCCCTATCTTGAATCAGTTGTTACATGCACACCAAAGTGGTGATATATTTTGACAAAATAATAAAAATGCACTAAGAATACAGCAGAATCTTTAAGTAAATAGCATTACTTGTTTTGTGACTAAAGCACAAGAACATTGCTGCTTTTAAGGCTGATCACAGAAGATCAGTTGTCAGAACTCTCTCAACCTATCCAAGAGTGCATTTTCATTGTGAACTCTTGCAGATTTTACCCCCAATGAAGGAACTTCTTAACAATTCATCTGTTTGGCTAGGCTCAGGTAGCAAAGTCAATAACCATATCAAGAACTATGTCACTCTACACTACTTTCTTCCTGACAATATTTATTGAAGACTGCTGTTCCTTACCTTTTCAGATCAACCTGAGCATATTTTGCAGAGACTTGATGAAATTATCTCCATGGTGCTTTCTGTAAATCTGAACAGTTTCATTCTTTATAGAGATGAAAAGGGGAGGAAGTAGGTTTGAATTCTTAAAACAGATATAGCAGTGCTATATGTCAGAAAAGCAGACAAACCTCCAGAACTTTGGGGTTGATTAGTCCCTAATTGTATAGAGTACTAAAAATGTTTATGAAGTTCCTTAGCATATTCAGATTAGCCAGGGCCTGCTCTGCAAAAGCAGAACTTCATGGGTCAATTTATTTGTTTTCAGTATGTCTTTTCATTGTGTGAACAACAACAGAAATCCAAATGTTGTCTGTTTTTTTATTTTTACCAAACAAACCCAAACCAAACAAAAGCAAAAACAACAAAAGGAAAAAAAACCTCCATATATATTCTAGCACTAGTCTATCAACTTCATATGACCTGGAGGTCTCTAGTTAGCAAGATAATATTATTTATCTACATCTATTTGTGACTTAAGTAGTGCCCTGTAGGAGGCAAACAAGGGGAGAATTTTTTTTTTTCTGAGCAAGTGTGAGCCATTAAATAGGTCAAGATTAGATACGAGACCTTCAACAGCCAGTAATGGAACAGAATTAAGTCTTCTGATTTCACTAGGTAGTTGAATGTACTAATGGAGGCAACATGCTGGGAAAACATACATTTTCTTTGGAACTTCTTATGGAGAGGTGATTGCACATTATGATATAAATAGATGTGCTAGATGCATAGGCATCTTCTGACAGAAAACTAAGGCCCCCTCTACCAGACAATGGCTCACTGGAAGGATGTATTTGTGGTGAAGTAAAATTTGAAAACACATTATTTCCTATTTAATAGTCCATTGACTTTCCTCCTAGAGATGTCATCCCCAGCCTGACTACTATGGTCTTTATTTTCATTCTCTAATCAAGCTCGTGCTGTTTTAATCTGACTTGGGAAGATTATTGTATAATTGCATTATACATGCAATTGTTTTATTCAGTTTGGTCATCTGTAAATCTCACTTTGTCTTCTGTATAAGTTTCAGTATCTTCTGGTATCCATTTGTGTCTCCAAACATTTAATACTCCCTGGATAGCTCTATTATGTGACTCTACAAGAAGGGCATTCATAATTTTCTTTTGGTAATTAATTATTGAGCTTTTAGAAGGATAAGCACATTAACATTCTTCTAAAACTGCATAAAATTATTACTGCTTATGGTGTAAGGTGAGCTGATACACTATTTTCAAAAATGAAAAAACCTGATTAAGATGTTCTTTTCTTTGTAGTGCTAACTTTCTTACTCTTCTGCTGGTATTTCTGACTAGCAAAATAATTTTCCTGTTTTTCTCTCAACTACAATAGCAAAATCTCTCCTTTCTTAGAAAGCCCTATTCTGAAAAAAAAAAAATAAAAAATTCATTCTATGAGTCCATAAAAGATGCTTGGAATAAAAGGCATAAATAATCTCCATATATCAAATAACACAGAAAAGTAGATGTTGTCCAGTGTGAGTGGAATAGATATTCTCTAGCTACTGTGCATACTAAAGTACCTGCCCCAGTTTCTTTATAAAACCTACTCATGATTCACTAACTGATATTTTATTGAAAAATCAGATTTGCTTAGTTTGCAATATAGGAAAAACTGTAATAAAGACTGTAGTTTTCAGAAGTATGAATAGTAATAAAAAGATTGTATCTAGAGTAACATAATAAGTAGATAACAGGACTTTAGTAAACATAAATCTATAGAATCGTCAAATGGTTTGTGTTGGCAGGGACCTTCAAGGCTCATTGAGTCCAACCCTGCTGCCATAGGCAGAGACATCTTTCACTAGAGTGGGTTGCTCAAAGCACCATCTAACTTGCCCTTGAACACTTCCAGTGGTGGGTTGTCGGATCTCAAGATCTCAGTCCTGAGATGCTGAGCCTCCGAGACCACCTTGGGGGGCTCGAGAGTCCTAGAATGTTGCCAGAAGTGTCTGGTAGCTGGACTTTAACCCTGCGCAGGAGACGACAAGGATGAGGGCTTCACAGGGTGAAGGGTGAAAAGATTAGTTAATTAGAGAGTGAGACACAAAGTTTAAGATTTATGTACAGGGGGGTTTAGAAGAGTAAGATAGAAGAATTGGGGTGTGTCCTGCCCTCCTTCTTCTTCCTCCTCTCCTCCATCTTCTTTGGCCACAGTGGCACCTTTAGATTAGTTATTACTAAGAGTACACCGAGTTATAACAATAGATGGTATTGGAGAAAAATGATAAATATTGTATACGTCACAATAGGTATAAAGAAACGTGGCTGCCCGAGAGGGCAGAGACAGTGTGCCCATAGCTGACTGCTGAGCAGAGCTCTGGTGGCTGAAAGAACATCTTTTAGATAAACAATTAATAAACATAAAACCAGAAAGAAGAACTGAAGCCTCTTCTCGTCCTTCGATACGCGGGCTGCCCCAAGGCCACCTCGGGCCTTTTCAGGCCCCTCAAACAGCCGAGATAAACCAGACAGTGGGTCATTCAGAACATCCCCAGGCAACCCTTCCAGGGTGTGAACAACTTCATTGTAAAGGAATTCTTCCTTATATCCACTCTAAATAATTGTCTTAAAAACTGTTGTGAGAAACCTTCTTTGTAAACATATACAGGCATTCTAAATTCTAAAGTCTAATCAAATTGTGTTATATATGTATATAATGGGTCATACTTAAAGATTTGAATGGAAACAATTATAAAGTGCAAAGTCCTTTCAGAAACGTGTGATGTGTACCCTTTGTAGCCCATGCAGTTTCAATTCATAATCCATATATAGTTTTAATTCGGGTACCTGGGCATAGCAGGTGTCTTTCCTTTTGGTGCCTGCAGAGCTGTAAACTGGACAGGAAGTAAAGAGCAGGTGCACAACTTTCTTTTTGGCTAGAGAAAAAGTACTTTGAAACATAGAACTGTATCATAGAACCTGATAGAGGATAATCTGTGTAAGTTCTTTTTGTGTTTTTTCAAACATTTTCAGTGTTTTGTTTAGGATGCTTCTCCATCTTGAGATTGTAAACCCACTGAAATATTTATCTCCTTTAATACCTATATGTTATTTTTTGTTCTCTGCCCTCTCTTTAATATGTTTCTCATGCCAATATTTATATCTAGTTTTAGATTATACCTACTTGAAAAATGCAAATTTAAATACTCAGAGTAGGTTTTTGAGCAGTAGCATTTGTCTCTTTGGCAGGGTAGATTCAATGATTTCTTGTAGCACTAAAGGTAGTAGAGATTAACTCTTTTCACAAAGAAGAATACTCAGTAGATAATAGACTTTTTACTGGAAGTAAATCTTCAGTTACATTAGCGTTGCCTTTATGAACAATCTTTTAGTTGCTGTGAACACTAGTGATTTTACTCTGGAGAAATGGAAATAATTTGGGAATACCTGATTGGTAGATAAACTATTTATATGTCTATCTAATAAATATAAATAATGTCCTGAGACATAAATTATTTGTACTTAAATGAGCATGAAGCAACAATCATTCATGGAACTTTAATGAGCATCAATACACCACCCATTAGTATGGATTAGGGATGCAGAAATCAAATTTATATTTTCACAATGGCTTGAAGAAAATTTTGAAAAATCTCCAAATAAAGATTTAATTAGAGTAAATTTAATATGTCAGCTACTTTAAAAAAAGTGGTTTTATTGTTGGGATTGATAATTTGGTTTATTGATAATCTTAGATATCATGATTTTTTAAATTGATTTTTTAAAATAACATGATGCTCATGAAATGGGCATCTGTTCTCTTCTACACATGGTCTTTCAGAAAATGGCTAGAATAGTGGTAGATTTAAGTTCTAAGAATTCACATAGTATGAACCTCGCATCATACAATTAAACAAGGAATTGAAGTTAAAAAACCCTGTGGTACAGTGTATGCACTCTTTCTCGGAAAGGTGAATTTCATCATGTTTTTGGATTTAAATGTTTATGTTACTAATATTGCTTTGGCTTTTCTTCAGATTCTTGTTTTCAACCAAGAGAGGGAACTGTATACAAAGGCAGATGTTTCTCATGAGATAAAGAGAAAATAAAGGAATAAAGCAGACTCAGAATTAACTTTGCACTTCCTCCTGGTGTAGTGGCAGCTGGAACTGTGAGAATTCTGTTGTATGCATTTCCTATAATGCACTGCCCTCTTAGCAATATTAATTTGACTGCCACAGTAAATATACCTGTGGCAATTAATGGATCACCAAACATGATTTGAATTTTCACCAGGATCACTAGTCATTGAAACAAAATTCTAAAGACTCTCTTTTATCTGAATGAGCAAAAATTGCCACTGCAAATCCATATCTAGGTATTAACAATAGGAATCAAATTCAAAACAATTTCAACTCAAAAAAGTCTGAGAAAGGTTTGGTTTTTGAAGCATTAAATATATTGTCATGGAGGAATTATTTTCTTCTCACTGGGGATATTTTAGGTAAAATAAAATTTTCCTATATTAAAAATACTTGGAAATGCATATGAAAGTGTTTTAGTGATCTTGGGGAAGAAGATGCTTTCTGTAATTAAAATACCAACAGAAAAGGACCCTTACACATTTGCCCATCTTAAAGCTGAAAACACAGCCTATATTTTATAAGTGTTTATTATACTGAAAGCTAATTCTGTTTTATGACTATATTGAGCTGACATAACTCGTGGTGGAAGTTCAGACAGAGAATTGCCTGTAGTGGTAGAAACACTGAGTAGTGTGTATTTGTCACTATATATATTCACAGCTTGAATTTTGCATGAACTGAACTTTGTTTGCCCTACAGCAAGTTGTAGATTTTATGAACCATTGTACTTCAAGTAGTACGTAAATGTGCTTCAAATTCCAAAAATAACATAGAAAATGACTGTATTTCTTGTGTTCTGCTAAGGCCATTATGAGTTGGCACTGAAATAATACAATGGCTGTACTTGCTTTGCCGCCAGTAGTGTGACCCTGGCTGCTTGATTGATTTTATTTCATTTCATTGTTACAACAGTATAAGTAGAACCTTGAGCATTAACTGTAGGAAAAGCTTGTTTCTTATGGATTTGTGTCTTTTAAGTACATGAGGCAGTAGCAGTTGTCAGTGATTTTTTATATCTCTCCTGTGAAGTCAAGACTGATGAGTCAGCCATTGCCTCAGTGAGTTATTCTGCCAGTCTTCTTTTATTTGTCTTTTTTCATCTAGGACTTTCATATGTGTGAAGTCTCTCTCTTAATATCACATCTGGAAGACGGTGGAGCCTTTCATACTCCCCTCTTTAATCTTCGCTCAGTTTTTCTTGCCTCTCTCTGGCTCTTCTCCTTCTCTGCAGCACGTCTTTCTACTTCTCAGGTCTCTTGGCTCTTGACCCCTTTTCATTACTCACAGCTACAGCTGCTGCCACAAGACCTGCAGCTGCAGCTCGTTGCAACTCGACCAACAGGGCTAATACAACATATTCGCCATTGACACACGTTCAATAAACATATATTTAGCTCCAATTTCCCCTTTCTTTACAATAATACATAATCATACAGTCCACCTCGCTACACAGCTTCGCTGTCTTATACACACACAGAATACAACCTACGTCAGCTCTCAGGTCACAGCTCAGCTGTCCGGGATCATCTTCTCTAATTGGCTCATGTCTTCCTCACAGGCACCAGTGTTGTAACTCGCTGCAGTGTTGTTCTTGCCTCTCTGCTGGGGCTTCTCCTTCTCGCACAGTCCTTCCTGTCTTCTCAGGGTCCTGGCTCTTGACACCTATTTACTCTTACTCACAGCTACAGCTGCGCATAGGGCCTCAGCTGCAGTCGTTGGAGAACTCGACCAACAGGTCTACATCAACATATTCAGGCCCACCCCCTCCATGTGTGGTCTTCTCTTTCATCAACTGTGCGACCATAAAGCTAAAGTGAGTGTTTATCCATGTTCTTGTTTTTTTGGCGTGCTTAATATATGGCAAATTTTTAGTTATATAACATTAAATTCTTTCCAGCTGTCTACACTGATAGATATTTCTTGAACGTTGCTATTACAGTTAGAAGAGAGAAGTGGAGTAGGTGTGCAGAGAGAGATTGATTGTTTAGAGGTTAAGTGTTTATACTGTGAAACTATTTAGGTTTTTTCCACAAAAGAACCTGAACCAGTAAAATTACTAACAGTAAATAAACTGAAATGTTAAGCCTTACAAGAATAGATGCACATTATGGTTGGCTCAACTAAGAATTTTTTCTAGTATCTTCTGACTTGAAAACATAATGTTTATTTTATTGTGTATTTCCTAACAACTATCAGATTTTTAGTTTTAGTATTGCTTTATATCTTCACTCAGTCTTGTAAATGACCTAATACCTACTCAGAGACTGTAAATATAATTATCATATACTGTCCATAGTTTTTGGTCCTTGGCAAACATGCTGTAACTGATAGTAAGAGTTCACCTCATAGCAGCCATCCAGTACCTCATGGGGGCTTACGAGGAAACTTCATCAGGAATTGCACAAACAGTAGGACAAACAGTAATAAGTTTAAACAGAAAGAGGGGATGTTACATACAGGGGAGTGATTCTTTACTGCTGGTGAGTTTGGTGAGGCACTGGAGCACATTGCCCAGAGAAGCTGTGGATGTTCCATCCATGGCAGTGTTTGAGGCTAGGTTGGATGGGGCTTTAGGAAACCTGGTCGAATGAGAAGTGTCCCTGATACTTCCCTCAGAAATGACCCCCCAACAAGGATGTTGGAACTAGATTATCTTGAATGTAGTTTTTAACCCAAACCATTCTGTGACCCTGCAGATGTGCTGTAATTTTTCACCTCTGATACAGATACTGATATTTTTTTACGGGCTATTGATCACTAGAATTACACATTTAACATTTCAAAAAAGTGAGAAATGAGAGTTAAATACCGTTTCTCTACATGGAAGTATATTCTATACCTTCTGTTATTGTTTACTGCTGAATT
The DNA here is from genome assembly GCF_028769735.1 of Zonotrichia leucophrys gambelii. NCBI lineage: Eukaryota > Metazoa > Chordata > Aves > Passeriformes > Passerellidae > Zonotrichia > Zonotrichia leucophrys. Next base: position 1,288,258 of record NC_088172.1, on the reverse strand, counting down.
TATAATGTTTCATATAGCAGTTAATGGTCAGAGGGACCATACTTTCCTTTAAAATCTGGGGTTTATCTATTAATGAAAATACCACCTACTCACAACCCAGACCCAGAACATGCAAAATTTAATTACTGAATTTTTTTTCGCTTGATTTATGGGACTGTCACCCTAGGACAAGGGCTTGCTGTATAATCCCCATTGGTTATGAAGCTGTTTTCTTCCACACCCGTAACATGTGCTATCCAGCTTCCCTGCTTGCTGTGAACTTGTCAACTCCTTCAGTATGTGATTGATGAATATGAAATTGAGTCACAGAACACAAGAAAGTGGCATAGACATGCCTATGCAGACATGATTTATAGGTGTAGTCTCAAAAATCTGTCTGAAACTGGAGTTTTCAGAAACTGGCTTTGACTGCTTTCTGGCATGCCGTGATTTGAAGAAAGCTGCCTTTGCAAAATCAAATTTTTTATGTTCAGAGAGGAACAGTGTAGATGTATAACCTCTCAATAATTATCACCAAACTAATGACTTTGTCCTAAAGAACCTGATGGTAGGTGAAAACAAAGAGAAATAAAGTCTGGAAAATTGAAAAACTATTGCTGATTTTGATGTATACCTATTTTAAGACATAAAATGTGCAATAAAAACCATTTGGAACAGAAAAATGATTTATTTCTAGGAATTCACTAATATGTTAAAAGTATATTAGGATTTGGGTCCATTTTTTGTGAGATTAAATTGAATGTATATTTTTAGTTTTTACTCTGTATTTCTGAGAGACATACTTTAAAAATCAGAATTGATAGTTGACAGAATTCCTTGAACAAACAAGCTCAAAGACTGGTGGATTACTGGAGAGTGGTAAAAAATATTGAGACCTGAGAATGTTAGAGCTGCATGTTAACTTAAGTTTCTAAGCTTTTTTTTTTTACTAAATTCAGGTCAGATTACTCTGGTTGCTATATCCTAAAATGTGGTTTATGGCTATGTATAAGGTCCAGATACGTACTTGGCTCTTTAGGCACAAGTCTGTCAGAGTCAACAAGACCTGAATTTCAATGTATTTTCTTTGTAGACATTTCTAAAACACCCAGTGATTGTTTTTCACTTTTGCTATAGGCTGTGAAAATAAACCAGTATTTAATTTATTAGTTTTCCAAAGACTTTTAAAATTATTTTTGCCTCAGCCATAAATAATATATTATTCAAATATAATTTTACCTGGAAGAGATGGGAAGTAAGAAGAAGAAAAGAGTGATTGGCTGCTGCTTTTATGAGAGTAGAGATAGGTTTTTACTTGGAATATGTATTATTCATGTGTGGAATTCTCATTTGTTTAGTTCATTATAGAAATTAAATTAGAAATTACTAATAGAAGTCAGCTATCCTCTGTAGACACAACCCCCCTAAAGACAGTGCACAAAGCTGTTATTCAAATCTATGAATAATTATGTCTAAGTGTAGAGTGGATATCTAACAGGATCATAGAATGAAGGCTTTTTTTAATAGTCTGGTAGGTTTTTCTTCACAAATTGAGCTTTGAAAAATTAAGTAGATAGTTGAAGCTCTGTGCTGAATGCCCTTTTCAAAAGGCTAAAATTTTAATTTCATGGATTCCAATGTAATATCTTTCAATCTAGCATAAAAATTTTTTTGCATTGTTTTAGCAAAGGATATTATAACCCCCTCTGTTGGTCCACAGTTCTGTATGATTGAATGATTTCTCTATTTACCTTTTTTAGTGCATTTTTAGATATCTGTCTGGTGCAGATGTACACACACTTCAAAGGCTAAAGCTGTTCAGAGAAGAGCAAATATTTTCTTCTAATGTTTAAAAATGTACATTAAATCCATTATGTAATATAATGGCAATATATAATGTATGTAATCAGAAAAGTTTACCTACTCATTTGAACATTGTTAACAGGAGAATTAAATCTTGTGTGTCTGGCTGGGATTGTTTTATTAAGAAATTCAGAAAAAAACAGACAAAAAATTGTTAAACCCAAATTTGGAGTAACATTTTTCCTTCTGATATGAAAACTATTCTTAATTCATGCTAGGAAAGTAGAAATCTTTTACAGACAAAACTGCAACTGGGCATTAGAATTTTAATATTTCTCCTGTGTCCCATTCTGATTAGGTTCAATGAATGCTGGGAGAAAAAAATGGAAAGAAAAGAAAAAAAAAGTGTACACTATCTGTATAACTTTTAATTTTTGAAGAAATTTTTCTTATTCCACTTTACTCAGACATAAAAATTTTACTGTGAGCCATTGAGGACAGGGATGTGATTCAAGACAACCAGGACAGCTTCACCAAGGAAAAGTCTGGCCTGGCCAACCTAGTGGACTTCTACAATGGAGTAAATGCATCAGCGGGCATGGGAGGTGCTAAAAATGTCATCGATCTGGACTTCTGTAATGCCTCTGACACAGTCCCCCACAATGTCCGGTTTTCGGCTGTTTGGAGGGCCTGGAAAGGCCCGGAGTGGCCTTGGGGCAGCCCGCGTATCAAAGGACGAGAAGAGGCTTCAGTTCTTCTTTCGGTTTTTATGTTTATTAATTGTTTATCTAAAAGATGTTCTTTCAGCCCGACAGAGCTCTGCTCAGCAGCCAGCCATGAGCACACTGTGCTGCCCTCCGGACAGTCACCTATCTTTATACCCATTGTTACGTGTACAATATTTATCATTTTTCCCCAATACCATTTATTCTTATAACTCGGTGCACTCTCAGTAATAACCAATCCAAAGTGCCACCATCACCAAAGAAGATGGAGGAGTAGAAGAAGAAGAAGGACAGGACACGCCCCAATTCCTCCATCTTACTTCTCTAAACCCCCCTGTACAGAAATCCTAAACCCTGTGTCTCACTCTCTAATTAACCAATCCCTTCACCATTCACCCTGGTGAAGCCCTCATCCTTGTCGTCTCCTGTGTAGGATCAAAGTCCAGCCACCAGACACTTCTGGAACATTCCAGGACTCCCGAGCCCCCCAAGGGTGGTCTCGGTGGCTCGGCACCTCAGTCCTGGGGTGCTGAGATCCCACACCACAACATTCTTCTCTCTAAATTGATGGGAATTGGGTTTGATGGGGGGATGGTTTGGTGGGTAAGGAGTTGATTGGATGGTCACATCCAGAGGATAAAGGCCAGTGACTCAGAGCTCAGTGGACATCAGTGACGAGTGGTGTCCTCTGGTACACCCTCAGCAAATCCTCAGATGACACTGAACTGAGTGGTGCAGTTTATGCACCTGAAGGACCCATTGACATCCAGAGGGACCTGGAGAAGATCAAGAAGTGCACCCATGGGAACCTCATGGGGTTTAACAAGTCCAACTGCAAGGTGCTGGACCTGGATGTGGGCAACTCTGCTGTCAGTACAGGCTGGGGGTTGAAGGGTTTGAGAGCAGCCCCTGCTGAGAAGGACTTGGGGTGCTGGTGGATGAGAGGGTGAAGATGAGCTGGATATAGAATCATTATGGATGGAAAAGACCTCCAAGATCCCTTGGAACAAACACCACCATGCCAAATAAATCCTAGCACTAAGAGCCATGTCCAGTCATTTCTTGAACACTTCCAGGCATAGTGACTCCACCACATCCCTGGCAGCCCATTCCAATTCTTAAATTACCCTTTCAATGATGAAATTCCTCCTGATGTCACACCTGAACCTCACCTAGCAGAGCTTGAGGTAATTTCCTCTTGTCACTGGTTGCCTGGGAGAAGAGGCCACATCCATCTGGCTACAACCTATTTCAAGGTTGTTGTAGAGGTCTCCTTCAGCCTCCTTTTCTTCACACTAAACAACCCCAGCTCCTTCTGCCACTCCTGGTAGAATTTACTCTCTAGACTTTTCACCATTTTCATTATCCTTCTCTGGACATGCTCCAACACCTCAATGTCTTTTTTGAGGTGAGGGGTCCAGAATGGGACACAGTACTTGTGGTATGGCCTCACAAGTTGTCCGGTTTATCTCGGCTGTTTGAGGGGCCTGGAAGGGCCGGGGCGGCCTTGGGGCAGCCCGCGTATCAAAGGACGAGAAGAGGCTTCAGTTCTTCTTTCGGTTTTATGGTTTTTAATGTGTTTATCTAAGAGATGTTCTTTCAGCCGAACAAAGATCTGCTCAGCAGCCAGCATGACACACGGGCGCCTCCGGGCAGCCACCTATCTTTATACCCATTGTTACGTGTACAATATTTATCATTTTTCCCCAATACCATTTATTCTTATAACTCGGTGCACTCTCAGTAATAACCAATCCAAAGTGCCACCATCACCAAAGAAGATGGAGGAGTAGAAGAAGAAGAAGGACAGGACACGCCCCAATTCCTCCATCTTACTTCTCTAAACCCCCCTGTACAGAAATCCTAAACCCTGTGTCTCACTCTCTAATTAACCAATCCCTTCACCATTCACCCTGGTGAAGCCCTCATCCTTGTCGTCTCCTGTGTAGGATCAAAGTCCAGCCACCAGACACTTCTGGAACATTCCAGGACTCCCGAGCTCCCCAAGGTGGTCTCGGTGGCTCGGCACCTCAGGACTGAGATCCTGAGATCCGACAACAAGTGACAAGTGCAGGGGGACAATCTCTATCCTACTTCTGCTGCCACTCTATGTCTTTTGCCTTCTTGGCCATCTGGGCACATGCTGGCTCATGTTCAGCAGCTGTTGACCAGCAACCCCATGTCCTTTTCTGCTGGGCAGCCTTCCAGCTGCTGTTCCCACAATCTGTATTGTTGCATGGGGCTGTGGTGACTGAAAGTGTGGGATCCAGCATTTCACCTTGTTGAGCTTCATACAATATGCCATTGATCCAAGCAATGCAGATCAAATGTGTGCTTGCACCCCAGAAAGCCAATTCTATCCTGAGCTGCACCAGAAGAATTGTGACTAACAGATTGATGGAGGTGATTTTTCCTCCTCTATGCTTCTTTTCTGAGAACCATCTGGAGTTCTGGGGTCCAGTTCTGGTGTCTCCAGAACAGGAAGGACATTGGCGTGTTGGACCAAGTCCAGAGGAGGACCACAGAGATGATCAGAGGAGTAAAACACCTCTCCTAAAAGGAAGGACGGAGAGAATTGTGACTATTCAGCATTGAGAAGAGAAAGCTCCAGGCTGACCTTTGAGCAGCTTTTCAGTACCTGAAGGGAGCCTACAAGAAAGCTGGAAGGGGACTTTTCCCAAGGGCATGTAGTGCTAGGACAAGGGGGAATGGCTTCAGACTGAAAAGAGAGTAGATTTAGATTAAATATTAGCTAGAAATTCTTGATTGTGCGGATGTGAACACAGGGACAGTTTGCTCAGAGAAGTTGCCCCATGCCTGGAAATACTCAAGGCCAGATTGGATGGGGCATTGAGAAACTTGATCTAGTGGAAGCTGTCCTGTCCATGGCAGAGTGTTTTGGAAATAGAGTGTTTTTAAGCTCTCTTCCAACTCAAACTGTTTTGTGATTCTTTGAAGCAAAGAATTTCTTTAGAGCACTTTTCTACTCTATAGGCAGATACAAGAAATAACTTTTGTACGCTGAATAACACCTTATAATGAAAATGTCCAAAGAAGAGATCCAGTCCTCATTAAATATAGTTCTACTTGGCTGCTCTGTACTTTTAATAGAAAATGAAGAACAACAGTGTGAAATAAACTGTTGATTGGCTTTGTAGCAATATGTCAGTGGTAATCCAGAAGCTTAGTGGAAGTTAATGAATAGGAATGGCTTTTGCAAGTAATGCTTTCCTTTTTGTGCTTTAAAAAGAACTAGCTGAGTCATGTCCTCATGAATTGCTTGGAGCCATGTCATTCATTGGAACATACAAATAAGGAATGAAGTATGACAGCATAAAACGTAAACATCTGTAATGGCTTGTGTAGACAGCATGAGAATCACAGCGATTATGGTGATTACTGTAGAAGACCAGAGGTTTTTAACTGGAAAAATTGACAAGAGCACTGAAGGTAATAAATAGTATAAGGGAGAGAAAGAAAGAAAATTTGCAGAAATTTGCAGAGAAAGAAATTTGCAGAATTTTTTTAATGTCAAGTTTAAGGAGAACTTATAATTACACAAATATTAATTATTTTTTGTGTTTTATGCCCAGCATAATGTCTTACATTTAGCATTTTTAAGCCCAGTTAGATTTTGACTTGCAACTTGATGTCCCCTAATATTTTCTTCCCTCCACTGAAAGAAGAAAAACGTAATTGCAAGATCTAGAAAATGTTAGCTGTTTCTGTTCAGAATCTTATAATACTAAATAATTTTTTCCAACATTGCATTATATTTTATTTATCTTTACTTTGAAGACAGATGTTGTCACAGAAGAACAAGATGAGTATCTCAACCACTCCTACGTAGCACTTGGAAACCAAAGTTTGGCTTTATGCTTTTAGAAGACTTGAATATAATCACTTATTGTTTTCATCCACAACTAAATATCTAGTATTCTTTTTCCTAATTTGTTGTACTCTAACAGGCTTCCCATCTGCCAGTCAAAGGAGAATGTGAGTTTTCTCCATATTCTGGTTAAATAGAAGCAAAGTTTGCAATAGGAGTGAGTTGTCTGTCTCTTTACAAATCAGTGTCTGAGGCCTGCTGAGGAGAGGAGGTTTGCAACCTTTGGATGCCTGTGTTATGGAGGTTTGACCCTTTCTCAAACATTTAAAAAAGAATTTATTTTGTGCTGAGCAGTTGCTACTGGCTAGCTGAATTAGAGTGTTGGCTAGGATGGATTTTGTTCTGAAATGTCCTGTGCATTGGGTATGGAGATCCATAAGGTATGGGGATTGCATTCAGAGGTCTGGGTTCCTAAAGGTTCAGTGTGACAATACTGAGTATAATAATACAGATCTTTTTCACGGTTTCAAAAATTATAGAAATTCTGCAAGTTGGTTGGTTGACCTGAGAGAAGTATTTAAGAGGATACAATGAATTAGTCAAGTGTCACGTTTGGAAAATTGAATCTATTCAATTCAAGAAGTGTAAAATCTCAGTTTCAGCCTCATCTAGGAACCAATGAAAATAAAATTGGAGGAAAGCAATTGCATTAAAGAAATCTTACACAACATGAAACCTTACTTAAACATGATAGCTTGTGTATAAGCTTGGAAGAACTCTTATTTCTGTACAATGCTCTCACTTATTTTTTTGATACTATTAATGAATTATATTTTAAAAAATCAGTGTGATTTCACAGAATAGAGCAGTTCAGGGAACTGCTTGCTGCAGAAAAACTTATAGTAATATCACAGTGAATTTTCAATCCCTGTTCAGAATATATAGCAAAGACAGAAGAAATAATGTCTTTGCTCTTGAATCCTCACAGCAAAGTGCAAAGTTGAGCAGCACTGAATGAAGGATAAAATCTGAAGGTAATTAAATTCTCTTTTACTTTTTTTATAATATGGCAAAGTGAGAGAAGCATTCTCTCAGGGAATGCAGCTATGATTTCTGCCCTGAGTTTGAATAGATAAATTTAAATTTCTTTTTTTCTCCTATTCTTATAAGGGAAAGGAAACATTTTTATAGGTGAAATATCCAGATATATCTAAGTGTATAGAGACAGAAATACACACATCTTAAAAGGTATTTAAGATCTTCATTCAAGATTTCATGAAAAAAGCTTGCAATGTGAATGTGAGTAGAAAATTTGCAGCATGTGCTAAACCCTCTAGAACAATATCTCCATTGTCTCCCATCTCTTCAGCTTGCTTTCATATGAGCTTGCAACTTTCTGAGCACCAGGTCTGTGTGACTAAACATGCACAGGGTCTGAGACAGTTTACTGGGAGATTTGTCCTCAGGTGGGTACTCAGTGACCTTGGTTTGTAATTCGTGGTGGAATTGGAATGCATTTTAAAAATGGTTCTTTTTTTGACAACCCTTTATTAGCAGCCAGCAATTAAATGTATTAAGAGCCCTTGTGGTTCACACTCTTTTAACCACAGAACACTAAGGGATGTATATGTTATAATTACAATTATCCATTCTCCTTATTGTCCTGCTGAGGAATGCAACTGTAATTCTGGCAGACAGACTTCACAGTTGGCTTGCTGTCCTTGGACTGCAGATGTCTAATTGCAGGCAACCATTTCATTTCAAATGGCTCATTAAAACAGAAGACATTTAGCATTGCTAACATGAATCTGCATCTATGATTATGCATTTAATTAGAAAAGTGCAAGCTTTTTCCCTTTGTAATCTGGATTTACTAAATTTCTTCTATGTAATCTGTTTTGGAAGAAGTTGAAATTGGCTTAATTTTTTAATTTTTTTTTTTCAGTGGTTAATATCTGTATTGTTCATATGTGAACTTGATAAGATAGAAAAACACTGGATATGTTTCACAAGTATTGCATTTTTGTGTTGCAATTTGAAATTTCCTTAATCTGAAAATCATTTATTCTGCCACTTTATTTGTACCTGCAGCTGAAATAGGTTTAGGTACATGAGCATCTCTACTGCACTTACCCTGAGGACCTACTAGTAAAGTAGCAAGAATGGATTAACTCTTCTGATAATTTCATTTTTCTTTTAATATTTTGTAAGAAAGGTTTCCAGTATAAATAGAAAAGATAATCTCCTTGAGTCCTTTATTGTTTTTCTTGAGCTCTGTATCTTATTTATTATGTATTTTTGTGTGTATTGATATCACGATTTTTGCTTAGCATAGCTTGAACCCTTTTAAATTGCATTATTGATAGATTTTCTTACTTCTCTGTATGTTTCACATATTACTCTTATAATCCTTAGTGGTTAACTATTTTAGTAGTGTTTCAGCAAGTAAAAGAAATCAGGGAGAGAGCGGGGCAGGGTGCTGTTGAGGTTGGGCAGAGAAACGCGTCTGCACTACAAGCAGAGATAATGAACTCTCATTCTCCATCCTCCCCTTCTAGAAAAGCTTTTTCTTTTGCACTTGACCTTTGTGAATCTTAATCAGTTGTTTCAAAGATCTCTAGCACCAGTGGATGTTTCCAGTATCCATTTCCTGAGGCAGCTGCCTGTCGCTTTAGGGTTTCTGTGTGATCCTTGTGGCAAGTCCCTTCAAGATAAGGGTTAAGAAGTTGAGCTTAAATGAACATGTGGAAGAATGTCCAAGGAAACTAGCTTCTGCACAGGTGCTGATTTCAAAATATTGCTAAAATGTCTCAATAAGCTATTGGGCAGTGTTTTGAATTACAGAAGTGGAACAATCTGAACTGCTGATTGTTCAGAATAGGAGAGGTCAGGACAGCAAAATATGTTTAGGACGTATACTCATACTACATTTACTCATACTTTGACTAGGTGTTTATGAGTTTATGGCTGATGAGGCAGTCAATGTGCATGCTAAAACTAGTGAAATACTACCTGTGAAATACTATCTAACTCTATTAAAAATGAAAATGGTTATAAACAAAGATAGACTGGTCTCAACGGGCTTTGCATCTTCAGTTTTACAAGTCTAGTTAGTTTCCACATTTCTTAAGGTATATCCGGGTCTTCTTTTTGTTTTGCATAATCTTGAATTAAACAGGAAAACACTAAGTTTTGAGGCAAAAATGTTTTGCCCCTACTGCTTGAATTAGAGCAGTAAGCAGAAGAGTGTTTTCTGTTCTGTCTGGTCTGTTACAATTAACATAATATGTTTTATTTATTATCCAAGTACTTCAGATAAATGCTGAATGTGGGACATCTCTTATTCCCTTTTCTACCTCTCACAGTAAAGATTGAACGGGTTTAAGAAAACTGGAATTGTGTTCAGCTACTCTTTGTTTGCAATACTATCTTTATGATATTTTTGATCTGTTGCTTCTCATTTGTATATCTGAAATCACCTTTTAGATAAAGCAACAACATACTTCCAATCCTTTTAGAAAAAGAATTGCTGAAGCTTAGCAGAAAAGGGAATCCATGTTTGTGGATCACCGCCGCTGTGAGGCATCCTGTCTAACTTCTAAAAGCAGCACAGTAATATGCAATGGAGCAGTTTACTCCCTTGGACTTAAATTGGGTGGATTAAAGTTTGTTATATAATGATAATTTGATTTGTTTCATAGAAATTGCATAGTACAGTTTCCATTCAGATCTTGGATTTTTATAAGATGAGATGCTTGAAATCTGCCAAGAGGGTTTTACTCAAAGTAGGGTATACAGAGTAAACTGTAAGTCTAGGCTTCCTCTAATATCAGGATATCCAGATGAATCACAATTTTTAATTTATAGCTCTCTTAGTAGTTTTTAGATGGCTGAAGTTATAGAAATGAATTCTATAACAATTTGCTCTGTAAAGCTACAGTTCACTGGGATGAAATTTTTAAAAGGCAGTATGCTTGGAAAAATTCATGCACAAAGCCACGTGTATTATGTACATCCAAATAATAGCTCTGAAATGTTCATAAATGTGTATGTAAACAGGTGTTCAGTCTCTAAGAGGTTTTTCATATATTACTGCTCTCTAAGGATAATTTGATGGCTCAGTTTCTTATTTTTTTCATCTTAAAAATGTAAACTATCTTAAAAAGCAGTGTCTCAGCAGATCTCTTGTGCCAGCACAAGGAAAAGAGACTGGAGTCTCAGCACATACTCCCTTCTTTAGCAGCAGTGATTAGATAGTCTCTCATGTAGTTTGCATCTTGAAAGATACTTCCATTTCATATTTTTTCCCTAATGCTAATCCTTTAAGAATAAAGAGCAGTGCACAACTGTCAGTTTTAGTGAGTTGGATTTGTTTGAGCAAGATAACAGTTCCCAGAGGAATGTGAGCATGTGGTGGAGTGCTTTGCAATCTTGCTTTTCTTCTCAGAGAGCTTTCTTGACTTGGCCTTGCTGCTGCTGTTTATTTCCCTCAGGAACATCTGTGAGAGGAACTGCATTTGTCTCTGAAGTACAGAGCTGCTTCCTGGTCTTGTTTTTCCCACCTTTCATTTTTCAAACAAACATCTACTTTCCAAATTCTTTCAGTTGTGTTAATACTATACAGTGCTTAATGGATTGTGGCAGAGAGAGTGACTTTCTCAGAATTTTAATACATAGCTATTTATACAACAGTAGCTCATCCAAGGGCAATACAGTGATGGGGTTTTACTAGTACTTTAATCTGATAATTTTGTTCAGATTTTAACAAACTGAAATAATGTTAAATGCCCCCTTTTTTTTTTAATTTGTAATGAAAAAATAATGCCACTTGCTTCTCAGATTTAAACATAATGTGTTTAAGCTTCAACGATTTAGAGAAAGAAATTACTAGATTCACACTAGAGGCAATTTTTATCATTTCCAGGGAAAGATAGTGGAGAAAACCATTTTGTGATGAAGAGCTGTACATAGAAACACTGTCCAAGGTCTAAGCAAAGAATATTGATGGAAAACATTTATAACTTACTGCTTTACTTGTAAGCAGCCTCTCTTTTCAAGACTGATGCTAGAATCAGGGTAATTAATAATATTATATATTCCTTTAATGTTGCTCTAATTTCTCTTTTGCAATACTGTATCTTTTCTGACATTTGTTGATCCAGAAAATTCTGTCCCTTGTACAGTGGTGTTAAAATGGAATGTGTCTCTTTGCCTTGTTTCTGACGTATTGACATCTTGTGAAATTATATTCTTTTTATTAAAGTAAGTAACTCCAAAATTATTCCATGCCATGTTAAATAAGAATAATCATATATAACTGCTTTATTATTAGTTACAATAATAAAGTTGAGCTCTGGCAGTTGAGCTATGAATGAAGAGGTTTTTAACTACTCTGGAATGTATGTAGATTTTAATGGTTCTTCATTGGTGTAATTGCCAATTTATTTACTACAGATTGGTGGGATTTTTCCCCTCTCCTTTTCCTAAAAATGTGGAAGTGACACAGATGGGATTACACGCTATACATATGACTGAAATGAATCCATCTGATTTTTTAAACACCAGATTAACAATTTTTCAGCTATTCATATTTTTGAGTGGTTTTTTTTTAAATGGAAACTTCCTTTTTCTTAATGAGCCTGTTACTTATGCTGGAGTATCCCTGATACAGGTAGATCTATATACAGACCAAGAAGCAATTAAACTTTTGGGGGGCTCAGATAATATTTTGTTACCTGATTGGGAACACTTTTTATACAGAAATACAAATGTTACTCTAAGAGAAAAAGTGGACTTCTCTCTGTGTTCCATTTCCTCAATCCCAGGATTTTGCTGGGCGTCCCAAGAGCAATCATGTCACCTATTTACAATGTAGAGATTAACAGGGTTAACAGTTTTCTCTGAGAATGGGGAGCAAGGATTCTCATGTAGAAGATGCATTATTCTCTCTTTAGGTGTACAGACTAAACCTTTGTTCTTTAACTTCTGTTATGAGCTCGTATTTTACAAATTTTTAGACTCTGTTCTGAATGACTTGCATTCTGTCTTGTTTGTTTTTACTATTTAGCACAGGGGAAATGTGACACAGCACTCCAGAGCCTAAAGCCCTTTTATTTTGGGTGTTAGTGATATCCCTCAGTACAACATCTTTATTTATTTGCAAATATAATGTAAGTTCATGTTTTCCACTACTATTTTCAGTTCTCTGACTTCCACTTGCTGTCTTTGTGTTGCTCTGTAAATTATAGCAGGCTTGTGGCTGTGATATCCTTACTACCTATTGATATAAAGATTCTTTAATTAAAAAACATTCAGCAAACACGCTTTCAATTTACTGTTTTGCCCAACTAGATTTAGATGCCAGAGGCTCATTTCCCGCAGTCGAAGGTTAAAGATTTAAAAGTAAAGCTGCATGTCACCTAGGTATACTACAGTTATAGGCAGGGTTTTCACCAAGGACTTGTCATACATCTTACATAGCCTGCAGGCTAAAAATGTGTGTCTGTGCCTTTGTGTCTGCATGTGTAACCACAGGAAAGGAAAAGGCAAAAAAATCAATGATCTCAAAATTAATTAAAATCAGGAAGACTTCCCCCTGCTGACAGGATATTTAGGATGAAAATAATTAAATAAGCTATTGTGGCAAATGCAGTATCGATTGCTCACCAAGAGAAGCTCCTTGAAGACTTAGATGAAGATTGATAACTGGTTTTTAACAGTTAGAGCCAAAGGCAACCATTCCCATCTTCAATTCTCATGCATTTGTGCAGTCTGACAAATGACTCCCAAACCAGCCCTCTATTGACCACTATAAAAAGCTATTATCTTCTATAAATAAATTGCATACACACATTGCTTCTCCATTCTTCATATTTGTAGAGTTGGAAATGCTTTATTATTTTTCCCTTCTTCATACTTTAAACAAGTAGCCACCATCCTTTTGGGACAGAAAGTTGGGTTTTTTTTGTTGTTTTTTTTTTTTTTCTTTGAGTGAACAGGGTCAAGATTTGCACACTTGAATTAAAGATGGCATAAAGGTAAGACTAATATTTTCAGAACAGTAACAAAAGAGATTATACCTGAAGATGGCACCAGATTTTCTCAAGTGATCACTGGAATTAAGTTATGACATGGCTGCAAAAACAAATGAAAAGGCCCGTTGGAGGCAGCCTCATAAAGCAAAGCTGTTGGTGCCAAGAACCTGACACTTCTTATTTCATACTCTTCTATTTTCAGCTACTTTGCTTCCAGACTCTCGCTAGTCCATTCCTTTGGACAAAGCCAATTAGCAGATGGAGCACATAAAGTAAAGCCCTCAATCCCATCTTGCAGTGAATTTTGTTTTAACAGAGCCTGTGCATTATGAGAGCTCTTCACGGTGTGCGCCAGAGCACTGCTCTGTGGTGTGGCACATCAGGAGACTCGCTTCAAAAGCTCACTGCTGTTCAAAAGTAAAATCTGTGGCAAGTATTTCACACGAAGGAAGCCTTCAAAGATTATTGTGAGAACAAATCTTAATGAGGGAAATGAGTGAGCAAGTGTTGTTTTTGTTTTGGTGACAGACTAAAGCAAAAATAGACATGGAAAAAGCCGCATAGAGAAAGGAAAGTAAATAATATAGATTTAATACTTGTTTAAAATATCAAAACAAGCCTGGTAAAAGCATTTTGTTTCAATCTAATTAATTTAGCTAAATGCTTATGTAAGTAGAGTCTTATACATCAACTTCTTTGTGAAAACACACTTGCAAGAGGAAAGCTCTTCTACATAATTTAGAAAGTTAGCAGTTCTATGGAAAACATAATAAGAGAATTGAGAAGTGACTAAAAGGTGCTTCGTACCTGTACTTTGGCAGTCTTGTCCTACTGATGGCTCTGGTGCCAAATTTCACTGTTCCTGTGTCAGTTTTTAGTGAACTAGAGCTCTGTGAGATTGAGGTTTTAAGTTACGACACTGTACGGATGGACTGGTTCTTTTCAAATATTTCAATATAAAGAACTCATGCAGAGCTAATTCTCTGCAGAAATAATTCTCTGACATTGCTTTCTTTCTGACAAATTGGAAATAGTTGTACCTCCTTAAAACTCAAAGGCTTTTTGTGATTTTTATAACTGGATAATTTTTTGTTGCACTTTTAATTAAATATTAGATTAAAAATTGTAAAGAAATCAACTGCTAATAACTTTGAGACTTTAAAATAGCTACCTTTTGAGCTTTATATTACTCAGGCATTGCCAATTTCATTAGAATAGGAGATGAAATAGATAATCATGTTAAAAGGAAGAAACTACTGTCTTGCAGATCTCATTTGTGTGGTGCCTGCTGCCTTGACCTATTCATGACCAGTCAGGAAAGGTTTTTCTAAACAGCCATGGCATTTACTGCTCTCCATGATATCTGGACGTTTTTTATCAAGGGCCAAAGTTAACACTTTTAATTAAGAGCATCAAGAAAAATAATTTTCCTTCTATGAATATGCATCATTCCACATGTCTCAGATGAAAAATTATTGATTGGAAACTTCACAAAGTATGAAATTGAAAATATGATTGTATACACTAAATTTATATTACTTGATAGTTTGAGTTTATTTTTCTGTAAGTTTTTTAGGAGTACTTTTTGCGAACTCAGTCACCTGTTTGGATAACCATACATTCGCATCTTACGTATCTCTTTTATTTTTTTGTACCATATTTTGTTGCTTTTCTATCCTCTGCATAAATTTTCTTTTTTCCTGCTTATCTTTCCCCTCTGATCATATCTCTTCTTTCTTTAACAAGTCTTTACTTGCTTTATCTGTCTAAGCCATTTAGTTGGGTTTTGTGTTAATTGCTCGATTCCTTATGTCCCTAGTTAAATCCCCTTCTAGATCTTCCTTGACTTCTTCTTTCCTTCCCTTCCTCTTCCCTTCCTTCCTCTTCCTTCCTTCCCTTCCTTCTCCTTCCCTTCTTCCTTCCTTCCTTCCTCTTCCTTCCTCCTTCCTTCTTCCTTCTTCCCTTCCTTCTCTTCCTCTTCTCCTTCCTTCCCTTCCTCTTCCTTCCTTCTTCTTCTCTTCCCTTCCTCTTCTTTCTTGTTTCTTACAGTCTGCAATTTCAGACATGGACAATGTTCTGAAAAATAAGATAAATGATATGAAAAATATGTTTTTAAATCTTGCTCAAGCATAGTTAAGAGGTGCACGTACATTTCAGGAAAAATAAGTTCTCACCAGATTAGTCAGAGACATGCAAAGAAGTTCTTAAAACTTCTGCATAAGCTTGGGCACATCTTTATTTTTAAATGTAGATTTAGATGCAGTGAAGTAATTTGACTGTTACCGTGATGGATGAAATCCTGATGGTGTATAGAAAAAAGCTGGAAGAATATTCAGTTTTTTCAATTCCTATTTTTGGTTTAGTAATTATGAAAATTATATACTATCAGTTGGCTTTACGATATAAATATCCCTTTGAAAGTGAACTGTGCTTAGAGTTCCAAAATTTTCAGGATGGATCACTGTGAATTTGAATTCTGTATATTGCTACAAATTTTATTGAAAGTACCAAGTTTCAAATATATATGAAAAAAACCCTTGACCACTATGAAGACTGTAGCTGGTTCTTCTGTTCACCAAAGAACATCTGTGCCTAACATGACAGCAATATCAGTTTGAGTTCTGATTAATAAGCTTGTGTTCCTTCTAGCACTGAATTGCTACAAGTGAATTGTAAGTTTTGAGACGTTCATATACATAAATTCCACACAACAATTTTTCTTTTTTCTTTTCTCTCTTTTCTTAACAATTTTTCTTCTTTCTTTTTTTCTTTCATTACTTTATTTGTATACCCTTATTTTTAATATGCTTTTAATATCTGTGTGCTTTGCTATTCAAGCATATCTAAGTACCTAAAATTCAAATAAGATTTTATTGTCAAGGCACCTCTCTTCATTAGCCATGGAGGATCCCATTAAAACTTACTCAGCTTTGCTTGAACCACCACAATTTGAAGTTGTTCTTAAATTAAGTAAGTTTTTGTGAGCTAATATATTAGAATAACAGTCAACGATAGCTGTTTTTGTGAGGGCAATTTTTGAAGATAGCCCAGAAAAGTAATGTCACAAATCAGAATGCAGCTTTTCAATCACTGAATAAACTGCCTTACTGTAAGCAGATTCTAATAAAAATGAAATGTGTCTAATGCAAATATGTCAATGTATTTAATTCTGTGTCTACTCTGTGAAGCTGGAATCAGCAATTTATGAGAATCTGATTATTACAACTAGCATCATAACATGAAAAAAATGTTTTTTTATCAAATAAATATTAATTAACGGAGAACTTCATTGAAATGGAAAAGTAATTATACAGTGAAAGGTAGTTGGCGGAAGCACACTGGCAAAGAAAAAAAAGAGTAATAGTGCAAGATCAATTTGATTTTCTGTAATCTGTCTAGACTATCATCTGCATATAACAGACAAGTTGATCAAATATTTATGAAAAAGACAATGAAGAATCTAAAAATAGAAATGCTTCTCAAATGAAATAGAACAGAACCAAGAAAATCCAAACCTCTAAACAATCTCAAAGACAAAAAATCCCCACATAAAATATCTACTTATAAAATCTAAAACAAAGATTAACACAGGCCAGTAGCGTGTCTTTTAATACCTTTTTCTTTAGGTATTACTGATTTTAAGGGCATGTTAGTTCAAAAGAAAAAAAACATTACTTATTTAGAACAGAGCCATAGGACATAAATTAATAAAAGAATTCTAGAAGACTGGCATAAAGCAGAATTCTATTTTGAAATAAATGTATATTCTTTCATGGGTTACTTATGTTTTATATTGCTTAACAATTTGTTTTCTCCTGCAAACCTGAACTTTGCAATACTGTACATATAATCATCTTTTTTGCTGAAGATAATAAAGTCAGTATCATTAGCCCTTTGTAAAAGAAGAGAAATTTAAAGCAGGAGAAGGACATTTATTATGAATACTCATAACTCTTTTATCTGCATTCAAAATCACCAATATACATTTATGCTTTTGTCATTTTACCTACCAAGTCTGAAGATGTGAAAGGTCTGAAATCCTCAAACAGTGTACTATTTTTACAGGATAAAAAAATAGAATAGTTAGAGATTCATTCTTTGAAATGTGTGGGGTTTTCTCTCTATTTTTGATCAGATTTACATTTAATCTCTGTGTTATACCAGCTTTATGCCTCTCATTTCCATTGCCAGGTGTGCTTTCTTGTTGCATGTGGGTACAAAGGTATTCACTGTGCATGCTGAGTAAGGCCTTTCTGTAATTAGTTATGAATTGCTCATGCAGAAGGACTTTTCATGGGCTGTGATAAGTCTTGAATGCTGAGCTGATACAATAGCAGCAGACAGGTCTTTATTGTGGACGTGGCTGATGGAGTTGCAGTGATCACAATCATATTGATTTTTTTGAATTTGAGAATGGATGAAAGGAAATAGACTCCCAAAGACTAAATAATGACCCATTGTTCCTTGTAATTAGGTTTTTGCTATCTGTCCCTAAGGTATATAAGAGTGTAATGGGGTATTTTTTGGAAAAAAAAAAATTATAGCTGATACCATGATTTCTGAAGTTCAAAAGGAAGGTTGAGAAAGTGCTTCAGAATATCTTTGATCTAGAAATGTTCCATTCATTTTTAAGTATATGTAGAAACTTATATATATATATAAAACTCTAGAACTTAAATAAAAACATCATAACATCTTGTTCCTAATTGTATATTATAGGCACATTCTGCAAAGGTTTATGCAATCAAGTTGACCTTTGCTATTGCAAGCAACACACCGAAGGTAATTTTATTCTTGAATTAGTAGAGTTTATGACATGAGGAGACATCTACAGGACCAAATCACAGACTATAGAATATCTAAGAAATACATTTCAAAAAAATATAATTAGAAATATATTTTTTTTTACTTGTGTCTCTTCCCCCCTGCCCCAAATCGCCATTCTATTAGTGTTTATTCCATTATTCCAGATAAATGTAGATCACCATATAGGTTGAATGATTTATGGTGTGGCTGCAGAGGGTTTTCTGTCCCAGCTCAGGTGGTGTGAGTAACTGGTCAGACAGAGAAGTTTCCTTAACATTTCTTATTCCTTTAAATGAAATTTCCTTTCACAATTAAGATTTAAGCTCTTACTTCACAAGAATGACAAGGCGTCCTTGTCAGAAAAAATAAGTCAAAATTTTCCTGTTCACTTCAGGTTATATTGTTAATCTTTAACATTTTATTTGCTAAAATTAAATTCTGGTCTTAATCAAAGATCAAGCAGATGGGAGAAATACTTCTGTGTTGTTATTTCAGGGAAATGTATTTAAGCTACTTCCCAAACAGATTTTCTGTGTCTATTTCTGACAAAATTTTAAGTTCTCTTAAAGTTTCACCTGCAATAAGTTAAAATCAAGCTGCAATAAGTGGCTACCCACCTAACTAATTCTTATATACGTCCAGTTTCTTAGCACCTAAATATTCTATTGAATGACATTACTATCCAAGAATGTTCTGAGAGATATCCTACCACTTCAAACTATTATATCAGGTATTACATGCTTATTCTGTCAATAAAAGAATGTATATTCTTTCCTATATTGACAATGCAATGACAAGAAATGTGGAAACCATATCACTATCATTTGGAATGCTTTTCCTATTCCTTTCTTCCCTTGGTATTTTCTAAAACTTTGTCACTGTTCCACTTTACTATTTCAATTCAAATTGTACATCAAACTAGAAGGCATTGAGGCAAAAGACGAAATCCTTTCTTTTCTTTTGCCTTTTTGTGTAAGAAAAAACTATACATTGAAACATAAAATTACCTGACTAGTTCACTTTTCCAGATTAAAAAACTTCAAGAATTTTAATTAGTGTAAAGTCTTTTTTATATTGTATGAAATAAGTAACTTGCTTTGTTTGGGTGTTAAGTATTTTGGTGATGGGGAAAGTAATTTGCATCTATTTTGTCTCTACTTAAAATCACTGCAAACCAACCCCCTGTTAAAATTCTCTAGACCATTAAAAGTTAAAGAAATAATTTAATCAGCAATGCATTGTTTAAAGTACTAGAGGATTTTGAAAAAAAAGCTAACAGATTTTTTTAAAAGTTAGATGAACATTGTTTATAGCTTACTGGTGCTCATATCTTGTTCCCTATTGGAATGCAGTTTTGAGGGTGAAAAAACATATCTGTGCTCTTTTCATAATTGTACCCTAGAGTGGAATTAGGAATGTGTCAAGAAGTAAGAAAACATGAGCATTAATAAGCATACAATGCAATTTAACAGTTCATAAAACAGTAAAATTTAATCCCAGGCTGAAAGATTTATTAAATCTCACTTAGCAAAATGGTTTTGTGGGATGTGTTAGCAAGTGAGAATTAAGTGAAATGATTTCAGGGGCAATAGATTTTATTAGCTGAGTTGGGGAGGAACTAGTTTTGCAAGCCATTTCTTCTTAATTTCATTCACTTGTTATAATTGCCTTGAGTGTGGGAGAGCTTTCTGCGAGCAGTAGTAGCATGTTTGGACTCTGGCATTTGTGTGCATAGTGCAGCATTTGTCAGGCATCATCTAACTGAAATGTCTTTTGTTGATGGGCTTGTGCAGAAGTTCTTCTCATTGTTGTTAAAGATATTTGAATCTTATACAATTTACACATTTATCAGTAAGATAGAATGACTCCTATTGAGTTTATAAGAGCTTTTTGGTTTTTTTGGTAATATTTTTCATTCTTGCTTCATTTCTGCATTCTTTAACACACCTGGGAAAGACAAAGTAAGATTTCTTACTTCAATATTAATCTCTTGTTCTGGACCTTCTTGAAAAATCTCTTTGTAGGGTAGATTTGGAAGTAGAGTTTGGAGGCATCTGATCAAGAATGTATAGCGAATTAAGTAGAGTGATGTTAGCACCGCTGGCACCACGTTATAGGAGAATTTAGGGGAAAAGTTCTGTTACTAGTTACTCTGTTTTGTGGGTAAAATCATCTTGTCCTAACAAAATTTGAGATCTAGCCCTTGAAATTTTCTGATCAAGCATTAGTAGACTCTATAATAAAGAAACTACAGATTTTTATAAGTAATAATAGTCTTATTTTTATATGTAACCAATTATTGTTTCTGTAGTTTATATCCAGTAATTTTTAAATTCAGCTTTTTATTTTTTTATCAAACAGGACAAAGTTTAAGGAAGGTAATAGTGCCAGTAATGAGGAGCTCTCCGGCACTGTAGGTAGTCTTTACTTCTTGACTTCCAAGTATCATCAGACTTTTTGGACATAAAGTTTTTTAAGTTGTTCAAAAGAAAGAAAGTAGAAGAAGCTTCTATAAGAAAATCAGTCTTCAAAGGAAAATAATGATAATTAAAAAAACCCCTTGGACAGAGGGCTACTTCTGTACACTGTGCTTACAATGGAAATTACCTAAAATACAAAAGTAATATGAAGAAAAATGAAAGGCAGGTGGTAGAACAAAAAAAATTAGAAGTGTTTTGTTTGTTTATGAAATATGCCATTTATTCAAGGTTTTCTAGCTAATAATTACGTATTGTTTGTTAAATTGTCACTAAATATAAAAGAGAAGACTGAGTAATTATCAAAGGAGAAGTACTGCTCGTAGGCTAAGGTGATTATAGGACATTTTGATGGTTTTGAAATGAGTAAGTATTTCACTGCAAATCCTTACTGTGCAATGATGACTAAGTAATGTTCCTTTCCCCTAAAGCATTTCTGCTGGGGAGGGAGGAGGTTTGATTAAGCTGTCCTGCTCATTGTACCTGCAGCATCTACTGCTTGCTCAGGCTCTGAGATTAAAGAACAGCTGCTGTTGTTACTCTCCAAATTGTACCACGTCATTTCTGTCCTTCATAAACCTGACTATGAACAGGCTGGATATATTGGGAGTAAAAAAAAACCCAAATCCAACAACCTGACTTTGCATCCAGTGTTCTATCCCGGGCTTTAATCTTGTGTAAGAAATAAAATACAGTTTTTAAGGGCCAATGGAAAACTCATTCTGTAGGGACCATGCCCCGCCTTGTGTACTTATACTGCTTTTGCCAAATGGGACTGCAACATTGTCATTCTGTTCTAAAGCCTTGGAAGGCCAAGTGCCATAAACACAAGCTTAGCAAGAAAAGCTTGTTGCAGTATGAAATGGGCATATCAGCACTTAATGACCACAGTCAGTCTGAATTGGTTTTGTTTCTGATGATACTATGATCTGAAATCCGGTCAAAAACTATTTATTGTATATGATGAAATAAGCTTCACAATGGATTAGAGACTTTATATACATTGCTTGAATGTGTTCACACCTTTTCAAGGACTATGTCAATAAAATGTGAAAGTGTTCTGTCACTTCTATGCATTTATTGAATACTATTGTCATGGTCACCTAGGAAACAAATGCAGGTATATATTTGTGAGCATTTGCAGTTTCTTTTCATTCTTGATGCAGCTGAGGAAGTCACACTTGAAAGAACATGAGAATCATTGTAATTAATGCACAAAATTTTTCAGAATACATTAGTGACCATCAGACAATAAGCAGAATGCTATGAACAGTCTGACCTTTGAAATATAGTTGGATTTATCTCACAAGGATAAAAGTTTACTGATTAAAGATAGGAAGACAAAGATGATCTTGAAGAGAATAATGAGCATATGAAAATTATAAGCTATTCTACTTTAGAAGTATTATTCAGATAATATAGGTAAAGATATCATAAGAACTAAAATGTAATGAACTTTATGCATACTTTACTAATCAACAAAATAAGCTTGACACATGCTGTGCATTAAGTGAACTGTACAATATCTTCCATTAAAATTTTTAATGAGCCAATTCAGTTTGGTGCAAAACTGATTAGAGAATAAGAATACTATGTATCAAAGTTAATTTTTTACTTCTGTTTTAGTTTGAATAGGACATTTTCTTCTAGAATATTTTAAGAACTGTTCAGAGATTTTAATTAGCAACATATTTGTCTTTGCAAGAAAATCTAGATATACTTAATTTGTGATATGTTTGTAACTTTATATTGATGACAGTAGTAACTGGTAGATACGGGTCCAGATTTATCCATCTGATAGGACAGGGCTTGTCAACTGAGTTATGGACATTACACTGTTGCATTTTCTTCCTCATTTGCTTTGTCTTTGATGAACAGATTTTGACAACATATTTTCAGAATCATAGAATGTTAAGGGGTTGGAATGAACCCTAACAATCATCTAACCCCAACCCTGCCTGCCATGGACCAGGATGCTCAGAGCTCCATTCAAGCTGGCTTTGAACACTCGCAGGGATGGGAACATCCACATCTCTGAGCAACCCGATCCAGTCCCTCACAACATATATCTGCTGGAGCTTATCACGTGCCTTTGACATCTTTGGGTGTTTTTTGTCATCCTACAGATTTCCACTTCAGTGGCTTATAGAATTTGACAGAAAGGCATGTTGTTCTGCATCTGGCATAATGTCCATTTGATTCCTTCTGATGAGTCTTAAGAGTTCTGCTTCCAAATTTGCATCTAATTAATCAGTTGGTGCAGGGCTTGAATTTCTGATTGCTTCTTGGTGGTATATTTTTGTTAAAGTCTCATAGCAATTTCTACTTTCATTCATTGATACAAGGACTACAGTTTTAGAAATTAAACTGATTTAAAAACCAGTTTGCATTTCTGAGTCAGATTTATGTGTTGTACTTATTTAAAAAAGCTGTTGTCTAGACTTTGACTACTGCCAAGTCTTGCTTCTAGAATATTAAACTTTTCATGACGCTTACTCAGCATGTCATTCCAGCTTTTTGGTGTTTCACTGCCTCCTTGTCAAATATCAGCTTGCCTTAAAAGCACTTTAATGCCTTGAAGATAATGAACAATTTGGCAGCAAAAATATTTTCTGACTGATTTGAAAGCCCTGCATAAACTGCTTGGAGCCTGAGATCATTGAAACCTCTTATGCTGGCTTTTTTTGAAATTAGGATTTATTTCTGTTTGAATTCTGAAATCTCTCCTTGGGAGAGCCATTTAAATGTGAGTGTGTATTTTTCTCTTTAACAGTAGCTTATGGGCTATAATGGTAGAATATTTTTGCATTTTTATGTTTAGTTTTATTGTAAAGAGCCTCAGGATGCCTTTGCATGAAAGGCACTATATAAGCTCATTTTGCATTGCATTGTATTGTATTGTGACAAGTGCAATAATCTCCAGGTTTCCTATCCATTAAAGAACTAATTTCACAGCTCACTAATTACGTGAATGAGAAGGGGAAATAGGTGCTTTTTCTCTGAGGTGTGCTGAGCAGATGGTGTAGCACTCATTTCCACCAGCTGAATCTAAGGTCCTCTCGTGCTTTTGGTTCCAAGGTTTACTAGGCCTCTGTTTATCAAGGAGAACAGGAGAGAGATATCGCTTTCTTGTACAGCATGGCAGTGTTACTGAGAGCCTGCCTCTGTCCTTTGGTAACACAACATTTCTTAGCAAACACTATGTCTAAGTCTATTTATTTAGGATGGGACATGAAAACTATTAAAATTAATGTGCATTTTGATGTAATTCTAATCTACCTCTGATTTATTGAAGGTACTGATTAGTTCTGCTATAGGAATTTGAACTGATGCACATTAAAAATTATTAATGATTCATATGAGTGTTGTTGGGATGGAATCTTGTTTTGTAATTTCAAAACAAAAAAAAAACATTACTTCCTGAACCTGTACACTTTGCTTTATAGCTAAGGTTTTCTCAGCTTGTTTCCTTTTTTCTTTTGCATCACTCATGAAAATAACCACCTTGAATCAAACATGCACACAGTGATTTATATAGCTCCCTAACATACTGCTTTTTAAAGTAACTTGAGTCATCAGATGCTCATGTACTCCCATGATCCCGAAAAGTCGCTATCTGAGCCCTTTTTGCAGCATTAAAAAGAGAAAAGCTAAGGCTGCTGAAGATCCTGACATAACTCACGTATGACACGGCAACAAGCCTGTGGGATCTCAGCACCTCAGGACTGAGGTGTCACCGAGACCACCCTTGGGGGGCTCGGGAGTCCTGGAATGTTCCAGAAGTGTCTGGTGGCTGGACTTTGATCCTACACAGGAGACGACACCTGTATGAGGATAGGAGGGTTTCACCGGGGTGAATGGTGAAGGGATTGGTTAATTAGAGGGTGAGACACAGGGTTTAGGATTTCTGTACAGGGGGGTTTAGAGAAGTAAGATGGAGGAATTGGGGCGTGTCCTGTCCTTCTTCTTCTTCTCCTCCATCTTCTGTGGTGATGGTGGCACTTTCGGATTGGTCATTACTGAAAGTGCACCGGACAATAAGAATAAAAAGGATTGGGGAAAAATGATAAATATTGTACACGTAACAATGGGTATAAAGATAGGTGACTGTCCGGAGGGCAGGACAGTGTGCTCATGGCTGGCTGCTGAGCAGAGCTCTGTCGGGCCGAAAGAAAATCTTTTAGATAAACAATTAATAAACATAAAGACCGAAAGAAGAACTGAAGCCTCTTCTCGTCCTTTGATACGCGGGCTGCCCCAAGGCCACTCCGGGCCTTTCCAGGCCCTTCAAACAGCCCAAAACCGGACACAAGCCTACATTTTACAGCGCTGCACAAGCAACCGGGCCATTTTTATTTCCTTCAGCAGAAGGAAATAAATTAGCAGTGCTAATGTGTGGTTTCCTTCTCTCTGTGCGTGCTGACGGGGCCGGCGGTGCTGTCGTTTCAGACGGACGCGGCGCTGATGTACGACGCCGTGCACGTGGTGTCGGTGGCGGTGCAGCAGTTCCCGCAGATGACCGTCAGCTCGCTGCAGTGCAACCGCCACAAGCCGTGGCGCTTCGGGACGCGCTTCATGAGCCTCATCAAGGAGGTAACTCACTCAGGAAGGAGCCTGCTCCCCTGATTATTTTTTTTCTTTTTTTTTTTCTCCCAGTACTTTCCCATTTTCTTTTGCTTTCACTCCATTTGTTTGGGTTTTTTGGTTTTTTTTCACTAGATGGTCATCCCTCATCTTGTTATATATAAGGAGTTTGACAAGCAAGACAGCGTTTTTATTTGAAAGTATTACTTGGAACTAAAGTACTTGAAAGTATTACTTGGAACTAAATTTCCTGAAGTACTACTTCGTACTAAAATATTTGTAAAGGTGAAATAACCTCATTCGACATAAAACATATTTGTAGATAATAGGTTTATTTGGATCATTTGTGGCATTAAAACCCCTAACACTTGAAACTCTAAACTGTAGACTGATTATGAGAAATCCATCAACTAAACACTGGCATAAGTTTAAAGGGGCCAGGAATTAATTTTACTTCCAGGTTAAAACTGATTTTTTTCTTAATTTTCTATAGTGAGTTACTATATGTCTCCTTGATTACCCAAGATGCTGTTTAGATATTGACAGATAGGGACAGCAAAGCTGTGAGATTTAAGGTGCTAAAGACTATTCAGTTCAAGACTGTAGACTACTCAAATTTGCCATACTGTAACTCCTCATACAGAGTTTCTCAGTCCAGATATACAAAATATTCTGATGAAGAGAATAATTTGCAGTGGAGTGTAGTTTTTTTTCCAATATTGGTTCCTTCACGGAACCAATAATAATTTTATTTCCCACATTTTCTCTCCTACTTTGTATAGTTTCAGAACTAGGGTAGATTTTAAGTTATAAAAAAGTTAGGCTTTTGCATTTTATTAAAAGTGAGGAATAAGATTAGGAAGGCTGGCTCACTGACCTCAGTTTTTGCTTTCTTGGTGTGGTTTCAGGGGAATCAGCATCTTCCAAAAGTAAGCTTTTATTTGAATGAGATTTCCTGAGAAAAAAGATGAAGTCCAGCATTAATGAAACAGATTGAAGCTTGGGGACTGGGGAGGGGAAGTATGTAGGGAAGCAGAGGGAGAAATGCATGCATGAATGATGGAGGAATGAAAAAACCCCAGCCTTTTATCTTGTCCAGTATATCTCGTTCAGTAAAAGAACTGAAAAGAATAATAGAATCTATTGCCTGATACGGGAAGTTTAAAAAATTGTCTATGAAGACTAAAATAAAGTTTGATTTCATTAGCAAAAAATAAATACAAAATATTTAAAAACAAAAAATCAGCCACAAGGTAAGTTATTTACATAAAATGAATAATTAATGATCCCATTTTGACAGGAGTAGTTTGCTCCTTCTGAGAAAAAAAATAAAGGATAAGGTATTTATTTCTAGAAATTGTTTTTTCTTTCTTCACAGGCCCACTGGGAAGGCCTCACAGGCAGGATAACTTTCAACAAAACGAATGGCTTAAGGACAGATTTTGATTTGGATGTCATCAGCCTCAAGGAAGAAGGTCTTGAAAAGGTGTGTAAGACATTTGCCTGCAAGGAAGTGGGAAACAAACAAAACAAAACAAAACTTAACCCCTAAAAACATTTACAGCAGTATTTCTTGTGTAATGTAAAACAGTGTACCTGTTCTCAAGTCAGTATAAGTGGTACTAAAAAGTGAAGAATTGGTATCATCAGTGGTTTAGTTGTTGTGGGATCTCAGGATCTGAGTCCTGAGGTGCCGAGTCACCGAGACCACCCTTGGGGGGCTCGGGAGTCCTGGAATGTTCCAGAAGTGTCTGGTGGCTGGACTTTGATCCTACACAGGAGACGACACCTGTATGAGGATAGGAGGGTTTCACCGGGGTGAATGGTGAAGGGATTGGTTAATTAGAGGGTGAGACACAGGGTTTAGGATTTCTGTACAGGGGGGTTTAGAGGAGTAAGATGGAGGAATTGGGTGTGTCCTGTCCTTCTTCTTCTTCTCCTCCTCCATCTTCTTTGGTGATGGTGGCACCTTTGGATTGGTTATTACTGAGAGTGCACCGAGTTATAAGAATAAATGGTATTGGGGAAAAATGATAAATATTGTACACGTAACCATGGGTATAAAGATAGGTGGCTGCCCCGGAGGGCAGCACAGTGTGCTCATGGCTGGCTGCTGAGCAGATCTTTGTTCGGCTGAAAGAAAATCTTTTAGATAAACAATTAATAAACATAAAAACCGAAAGAAGAACTGAAGCCTCTTCTCGTCCTTCGATACGCGGGCTGCCCCAAGGCCACTCCGGGCCTTTCCAGGCCCTTCAAACAGCCGAAAACCGGACAAGTTGTCTTCTGACATTAATGTTTCTTGTACAGAGGTGGAGTGAGAGGCCAAAGAACTGGGAAATGCTCTTTCCATGTAGCTTAGGATTGTCCATATTTGAACTTAAGAGCTCAGGAAGCATGCACAGATATTTGGCCTGCCCATATGACACCATCATAATCTGAAGTCAGATCATCTTCCCTCCAGCCACCTTACCATGAAGTGGCGATTGCGGGAAGCTACCGTGTCTCTCATGGTTGTGACCAGCAGGCAAAGGTTTTGCAGCTGGCATCTGTCTTGAAGTTTGCATTTAGATCTGATGTTTAGTGTTTTGTAAGAACTATGTTTTCCTTCATCCTCAGATCAAGTTTTGTCAGCTATTGCCCCAAGGTGGTAATTGTGGGCACAAATAAAAACAGAAATTAAGGGAAGGGACCATACTGCAGATTTACATTTTCTTCTGCAACATCACTGAATGGAGATGCTAGCATAAACAACATATTTTCCCAAAATTTCAGCTCACAAAACTAGCTTTAGAATATTAATTTTCTCTTACTGGGAAGATTTGTAAAAGCTCAGAAACCATGAGCTTGTCTTGAAATACTTACATAGGTAATTACATTTTTGTTGTCCAGAGGAAAACCTGTGATTCAAGAACTAAATTATATTTTAAAATGCTCAGTAATACACTAACAGTAGATTTCTGCCATTAAGTGTCCCATGAAGTGAACTCAGGCAACTTAGCCAGGGAAATGAATTACTAGACTTGAAAAGTAAATCAGTATTGTGTACAAGTATAATAAGTACAGTGCAACCTGTCTTTTTTACTGGAAACAGAAATGGAAGAATTAATGTCATGGTAATAGCTAAATAAGTCTGCAGTGGCTGAAGAGTTTGTATGTAAGTGACAAGTGTTGAAAATGTGGAAAGGAAGTCTTTGTAATTTAGGATGGCTTTAAGAACATTAGGTGACATTTGGGAATCGCAAAGCAACATGAGATTTCAGGAAAATAAAATCTCAGTTGACAATACACTAGGAGATATATACATCAGTGAAAATATAGAGATAAAGCAAAAAAGGTCTACAGAGAAATATGGAAGACAATAAAATTCAACAGGAAATATAATAGTACTCTAAAATACATAATAGAAAAAAGGAATTTGGTAAAGAGTTATATTGAAAGTTAAGTGAGAGACAAAAACAGAAATACTTTTTGAAACATAATGATATTTAAAAAAGCCTAGTATGTGCTTGAGCTGTATAGAAATATTTTCATAGAAAAGATACTTCTACTGCCTTCATTTCTTATTTTGGTCATGTGATAAGTGGAAGTGATAATATCACTTTTTCACCAAAAACTGTTGGCAATCTTTGGAACAGGCAGAAAGAATCAGTTACTGAATATGAGCAAAACCAGAGCAGTTTCTCTGGGGTGCAAGGAGATGAGATTAGGAAAAGGAAAATTCAAGTGTATGCACATTTGATTGACCTGCTTACTAAACATATGAAACGTATGGTATATTTTACTGAGAAAGATAAATCAATGCCCACAGAGAAATGTTTCTCTTTGAACAACAAAACTTCATTATTCTGAAAGAATGCAATCCTTATTCTTCTTGACTCCAGAGTGAATGATTAAATTTTGCAGCAGTACACTTCCTAGTTGGAGTAGATTTTAGCCAGTTCTTTTATTTAAAAGTGCTGTCGCATAGTTTTGAGGATTTTTTCCTCCAAGACTTAGTTCCGTTAAAGTGATGATGGGTCACCCTTCTCTCAGTCCCCTACCTCCATCCACATGTGCACTCCATCTTTGTCTCCTTCTTTCTGCTCCTCCTTTTCTCCCTTTGCCTCTTCCGCCTCTCCCAGACCCTCCTTGCCTGTTTCGCTTTCCATCTAATCCTTCTCCCTTGTACCTATTAATCTCTTTCCTGTGGGATCTCAGCACCTCAGTCCTGAGGTGCCGGGCCACCGAGACCACCCTTGGGGGGCTCGGGAGTCCTGGAATGTTCCAGAAGTGTCTGGTGGCTGGACTTTGATCCTACACGGGAGACGACACCTGTATGAGGATAGGAGGGTTTCACCGGGGTGAATGGTGAAGGGATTGGTTAATTAGAGGGTGAGACACAGGGTTTAGGATTTCTGTACAGGGGGGTTTAGAGAAGTAAGATGGAGGAATTGGGGCGTGTCCTGTCCTTCTTCTTCTTCTTCTTCTCCTCCATCTTCTGTGGTGATGGTGGCACTTTGGGATTGGTCATTACTGAAAGTGCACCGGACAATAAGAATAAATGGTATTGGGGAAAAATGATAAATATTGTACACGTAACAATGGGTATAAAGATAGGTGACTGTCCGGAGGGCAGCACAGTGTGCTCATGGCTGGCTGCTGAGCAGACCTCTGTCGGGCTGAAAGAAAATCTTTTAGATAAACAATTAATAAACATAAAAACCGAAAGAAGAACTGAAGCCTCTTCTCGTCCTTTGATACGCGGGCTGCCCCAAGGCCACTCCGGGCCTTTCCAGGCCCTTCAAACAGCCGAAAACCGGACACTTTCCATGCCCTTTCTATTCTCTTTTTCCTTCAGGAGCCTTTTTGCATCTCTGTCCTTATCTGATATATTTTCAATGTTCTTCCCAAACCATCTTGTCAGACATCTCTGTCTATGTGCTAAGAGTTACTGAACAGGTTTATTTTTTCCTTTTCTTCTGTACATCCTCCCACTTGTGGGATGAGAAAAGGTGGGGAGATGCATATTATGGTGCACAGAATTCTTATGCCGTGTTTCCATACGGTAAACTGTTGTTATTTCTTCTAACCTCTTTCCAAATATTTCTCTTGTCAGGGACAATAGCTTAGCTCAACAATTTCAGCTGTAATCCCTGAAGAGAAAAATATTGATGGATGGGAAAAAAAATAATTGTGAAAAATTACTAGAAGACTTTTTCTTTAAACTTAGATTTTGCACAAAAATGTCCTAGATAAATTACCTGTTAGTATAACCAGTATAACTGGGAAATTACCTGAATCATGTGTTATAAATTCAATGACTGCTGAAGTCAGTGACAACAGAACAATTCCTCACTGATTTAAAAAAATGCTATGTGTGATCTCAACTTTTACATAAATTACTTGTTCCTGAAACTCTTGAATGAGAGGTGATAATCAGGCATCAGTCAATAAGAAGTATGTGTTTCCAAATAAAATTTCATGTCTGCCAAAAATGATAGCTCCTTGTAAGATGAACATGACCAAATTAAGAGATGATTGGAGTGCTGTTAATATAATATACCACAAAATTTTATTACAGTCACTTTGGACAGACTGAAACTATTCATGATTAAGCACAGTGAAAATCCCAAACTGTGACACTCCAGCATAATAAATTATAATTTAAATTGCAGTCAATCAGTCTTTACACTGAAGCTGCGTTGTGAGGAAAATTATTTTATACTTCAAGGAGATAACAAATACCTGAATTTAATATCACTTTTGATATGAAAATTTGCCACTGAAGAAGAATCACATATCCTGAATAAGAGATGTTACAACTGGCTTGAAGCCTTGCTCAGAAACCTTCACAGGGTGGTGAAGGAAGAGAAAAAGAGAGGGAAAAAAACCCAAAGACATGGTAAATCTGTGGGATCCAGAAGTATTAAAGTATTATTTATGTTATGTTTGACAAAGAAGGCATGTAAATTAATATTACTGAAAAAAAGAAAATAAATTAAGCAATTTGCAAATGGGAAATACAGAAATATGAAGAAACATTATTATGCCTAATGGAGTATAATTATTTCCTTGATGTAATCACCACTGCTACTAATTACTCCACAAAAGTAAATAAAGAAGGTACAGATAAATTTGAAAAATCTTTGAGAGTTGAGCATGGTTCTGGCTGCTTAGTCAGTGGGTAGCACTGTAGAAAGGCAATGATCCTTCCTAATACAATGCTTGTGGCACTTCACTGTCAGTCATATTCACAGTTTTGATGGACTCAGAGCAAAAATAATGTTAATTTTCTCAGGAGAACTTTGAAGAAAAATCAAAAAGAAAACTACTTGAAAGTATACTTATCTATTCATGAAGATAAATCATTTTTCTTTATCTCACTGTGGAGCACATGTTAATGGGTACACCTGGTTTGGATCCTGCATTTTGGATAATAAGTGTCAAAATATTCAGATTAGTATGGTCCCTTCAGAATAGTTTAGCCATGTAGGGGGATTGGAAAGAATAATAGGAGATTAAAGGCTTAACAATATAGTCAATATTTACAATATTTACTGTGTGAATGTTCTCTCTAAAGTGTATATATGAATACCTGTTTCACTTTTTAGGAAAATTTGTAAGTTTGTTTGAAACAAAAGTGATGCAATAATCTAAATTGTAGCTTGTTTGAATTTCAGTTATATACTACCTTGATGCACTTTTTTCTTCATTTTTGGCTTTTAAACTTTTTTAGTAAAAACACATTGGCAATTCTATTCAGTTTAAAAAACTACTTAAAAATTAAAACAATGTGCTGAAACAAATAGAAAATTATTAACTTGCTGCATTGTTTTTGCAAAACTTTTCTGTAAGAAGCAGCTTTGAAAATACATTTCTGTGATTTGGGAGTTAACACATCAGTAACATATAAGAACCTGTGGTACAAGATGTTGGGTTTGAGCTCAACAGAGATAATACAAAGAAAGTCTAATTTTAAACCTCTGACTTTCGGTCCATTTCTTAGATTTTTGGTTAATAAATGCAGCTGCAAAATTGCAGTTAATCTAATTTAGAAAAATACCTCCTCTTATCAAGACAGAAGTTTATTTTTAAAGTAATACTGTTGATTAATTCTTATAGGTCTGCAGTATATTAAGTCTGTAGTTAGATAAAATCCAAATTCTAGCAGTTGATATTCTTTTGCTTGTGCTTGTGACTATATCAAAAAGTAGGAAAGGATGTATTTTACTTAGCAATGTCTTACCTTTTGCCAATATAAATTTGAATTATAAACATGAATTTGAACAAAGCAAATTATTTAATGGATTTAGGATTTGAAACTGATTGCATAAAACGTTGGTGTTTCTTCAGAAATTTTTGTGCTACTTGTGTACCTGAAGCTACATCTCATAGAGGAAATTAATTCAGCTTCAGTTATGTAGCATCAGGCTCAAGTTCTCATCTTCATCATTCCTTGTTATTCTACTCCAGTTTCATCTTTGAAGTAAAGCAAACACTGTGATTGTCATAATTAGCAGAACACTGCAATTAAATGTTAGCAACCTTTTTAAAATTTCTTGATTGCGGCCAAGCTGCAAGGCTGAACATTTTGTGTTTTCTGAAAGCCTTTCAATTCACTAAATCAAATTGTATTCAAACAGTAAATGAAGGAGAGATTTTTTGGTAGCAAGGCTTGATTTCGATACTTTGACAGGATGTGTTAGAATTTTTTTTCCAATTCTGAGATACACATACTCTTTCTTCCCTCCATGATTCTTTGATCAGCTTACGAGGTACTGAATGGCCAAGTTCCAAAGAGTGACTTCTTGAAACTGAGTGTCAAGCAAGGAAGGCAGAGAAAATATTGATTCCTGTGGGATAGAAAATTGTAGAAAAAGAGATCAAATTTGTCTTTTCTTTATTACAGCATCCACTGATTCATGCTCTGCTGTAGTCTCAGTTTTAGAAATGGAACTCTTTTTATCCGTTTCACCTTGCATCCTAAACTTACTTTACAGCCCTGTGGCAACAAATCACTTAAAAGTATACAAGCAACCTTTCTGGACTCAGTTGAAAAGATAATTTAAAAAATTGTGTATGTTTATGCATACATACATATCTTTGCAATGAATCCTTATAGAAATTCTTAATTTTTGTCTAGGTTTAGTTTTAAAATATCTTTACCTTGTGTTATAGATATTACTTAGTATTTGAAATTGTGTTTAAAATTGTGTCTAAAACCAAAATAGGACATATTTGTGGGGATTTTCCTAGACAATAGAGTAATACAAACATTCTGATTTCTAAAATGGGTAGAATATTTATAATATATTTATAATATATTTATATTTACAATTATATTTACCATTATAATTGTATAAGGATGAAAATGTAGATAAGTTACAGATAAGCCTCATTACTTACTACTTAGTACGAATGCCTGTCCTTGACCTGAACCTTAAAGCACAATTTGTATGTTCTTACGAAGATAAAAATCCTATAGATTTTATTTTGAAGTCTAAAATGTCAAAATACTTATGTGTTGAAGATTTATCTGTAAATAAATTGGGTTATTGCTTGTTCCTGTCTTCTCCATTACTTTTTCCCAAAACCGTATTTTGTCCTGCTGTTCTCTCTGATCACAGAAAAGGGTAAATCCTTTTGAAGAGACAATGCTCTCTTCTCTGCAAATTAATTTCTGCCTGTTATCTTCAGATGTGGTTTATCTTGAGAAATGGAAAATTAAGTATTAAGAGCAGCTTTAGACATTCTTTATATCATTTTTACACCTAATGTCACACTTCACAAAACATAATTTAAGATATTGCTAAACATATTTTAAATAAGCAGACTTTAAATGTAATGACAGAGAAAAATGAAACAAAATTTAATAATAATTCTTATCAATCAATTTTTTCACCTGCAACAGTCTGTTTTTCCTTAAAGTATTCTTTTCTAGATGCTGAATTGTAACTAATGGGTGTTTTACACAGTCATTTACTGTTTTATAGGTTGGAACTTGGGATCCGTTGAGTGGCCTTAACATGACAGAGAACCAGAAGGGAAAACCAGCAAACATCACAGATTCCTTGTCCAATCGCTCTTTAATTGTCACCACCATCTTGGTAAGCAATTGTATTTGCTTCCCTGAAGCACAGTTCTGCAGAAAAACTGATAGAATGTGACACACTAATTGCAATATTAGTGAACAGTCTGCCGTGTGCGTTACCATTACTTAGAATTTACTTGGAATTACGTGGAATTTGTGGTGTCATGAGTGATCACCAGTTGATAAGCTAGTCATGGATGTTTACTCTTACCTTCAATGTGAGCAGGTTATCCTATTTTAGAGTTGTATTAATTGATTAGTAATTTAACTTTTCTTATTATTGGCTGAAATGATTTCTTCTTTACAAAGCTGCTTTTTTCAGTGTCATATGAGATCACAAAAGATAATTGGTTTTAAAATGTGTTTTGTCTGTTAGCCTGATGATTTTAGCCAGCAAAAATTTATTGCTTTTGTTTGCTATTCTAACACCTCAAAGGAAAGTACAAAGTATTTAACATTTATTTAGAATTGCTATTGCCCAATTATTGAGATGAATTTTTTAGTTATACGGATATATAATTTATGCTTTGGACTAGACCAGAAGAAACAATTTGAATAACTTCTGTATTATTTTCACTGTTGACAAATTCATAGCAGTGAATGAGGTATTTTTTACTTATAAACAAACACATTTATTTATGTAAAAATAAGTGTTCATTTATTTCCTCACAGTAATTTTGAAATAGTAATTTTAGTTTCAATGCAAATTTAAAACTTTCCAGAAGTTTGTCTGGTGTGTTTGTCTGTTGCCACCATTATATTGAATTTGCAGATATCAAAAAAGAATCTGCTTCCTGGTGGTTGTATACTTTATTAAGAAGTTTTTACCTACCAATATATATTATGATATTTCAAACTGGAATGAATTTTTACAGATGTATAGACACACATGCCAGTGTGCTTTAAACCGTTTATCTTACATAAGTCATATAATTTCATCCAGTGGGTAACTTTCTCACTGCTTATAAGGTCTGTTTACAAGTGATAGAAAATCTTCTGATATCCTTCACTTCATTTATTTTACTAATTGAAAAATACACAGCAGATATAGAAAATGGAACACGACTGACTGACTTTCAGATGTAATTTCTTGTTATGCTAAGACAAGCACAGATTTACCACAACTTCCTCTAGTACCATTAATTATAGTGATGATCTGCTATAGTTATAATTTAGTTTATAAATTTATAATTCCTTGTTTCTTTTTTTTAATGAAATGTAAATTAATGTCATATATTCCCTTATATTAAAAGGGAATAATATACTCCTCTAGAGTATTATTCTGTCAATTTTCTTCCCAATGACTTTCACATGTTTCCTACATGTAAAAACTACTATTTAAAAATTTACTATTATCAAGTAAATTTTATTAATAATTCCAATTCCATGCTCTCTATACTGCTATTGCTTTGCACCAGATGTCCTGCCTAGGATTTTTCTTGGCACTATTCACTGACCTGTAACTTCAATTCAAGCAACCTACTGGCTGCTAGAATTCCTGCTTTACGGAATAAAGTGTGCTTGATGGTGATAATAAAAAACCATAAAAAATATGGTGTGCTTGATTCCAGATAACATATTACAGATAACTGTGGTAACAATACTGCAACAAGGATCAATCCCCACAAGATTACACAAGAAGCACTTAATAATTTATTAGAGTGTTTCAACTTTGTTTGTGTTTTAACATCTGTTTTTTAATGAAGTTTGAGTTAATAAGCTCCAAGTATCGTGTTGCTCTTATATGGTGATGCTGGCATGATTTTTGGTTGGAATAATTGGCTCAAGAAATGGTAAACAGCACAAATGTAAATAGCACTGCTGCCAGTGAGCACTGATTTCAATTTGGTAAAGCTCACAAAAGAAGACTCCTGAGATTCAAGAGAAAAGCTACTTTCTGTAATCAAGAATATCCTTTCTCTTAAGAATTAACTTTTGGTTAGTGGACTTTTAAAAGTATCCATCTTCTTTGCAAGTATCTAAATAATGCATGAAAAACAAAAGGACTTTCAATTGGTGTCACAATTTGCTCACTTGTAGCTGCCTTTTTTACTTCAGTTATTGTATAGTAAAAGTTGTGGTAATTGCAGCTGTTCTTTGTAGCTATGAAGAAAGGTGCTCAGAAGAAGTGGTACAAATTGGAAGAGCTGTACTTGGAATAGTAAAAAGAACCTAAGCCATTTTTGGTGCAGAAACACATGTACTAGCTTCATTTGCTAGTTTTATCTTTTTTATGCCTAAAGAATATGTTTCTGTTGAACAGAAAGCATATTAATGAATATTCATTTTTGTAGCAAGGCAAGGGAACAATAGAAAATGCTAAAGCTCCTAGAAATATACCTACATCATCAGCTTTTTCCTCCTTTTTTGAGTCTGCAAAATCTTGCTTAAATAAAAAAAAGAAAAGGCAGTTCTATGATTTAAGCTATTCATATGGTTTTCCTATGATGTTTTCTTCACTTTGAGAATTCCCTACAATAGTCTATAGTAGACTGCCAGCTGGGAAGCCTTAATCATTTTTCTCTGTAGTTTGCCTTAATGCTCACTTTTTATTTAAATATCCCAGTCTTTCTTTTATTTTTAATTCTGAAATTTGGAGCAATATCTTTTCCTCCTATATTTTGCAGTCATTTAGATCTCTATAGCTGTAAGTATACCCTGAATTTCTACTGGTGACTGAGTGTCTAGAAGAAGAAGACATTGATGGGAAAAGTAATAAAATATAAACTGTAATTCATAAATTCATCTGTAAGGAAGGACAGAACTATGTGCTCCTTTTTGTCTTGAGTTCTTCCTTTCACAGATAGCAAGCTGAAAGATTATTCCTTGGTTTCTCAGCAATTCAAAGCTCTGTTCTGGACAGGGATTCTCAGGACTCCAGCCTTTCTCAGAAATCAGCCTGCATGTAGTTTTTGTAGTTTTTGTGAAGAATCCTGTCTGATTTCCAGCTTCTGAGCCCATGGCAGCCCCAAGCACCAACTGAACATGTCCACTGGAGAGACAGTCAGGTCTTTTTAGGGAAGGGGAGGAAACTTTTGAAAAATAATAACTATGCTGGTTTTTTATCTTCTATAATCATAGCTTTGGATATATCAATCCTTTTTATACTATTACTTTGCTTTATTTTAAAACCATCTGCATTGAAACTTCAAAATTTCATTCTCTTTTAAAAAGTCTACTTTTTGAATATTCCGCATTTAGAAAAACAAACCAAACAAAAAACCTACAGAAAACAAATTTTCAGCTTCAGTAATAAGGATTTACTATTATTTCAGTCTCCTAAATTGACTCCTACCAGAACTCTGAAACATTTCTTCTCCTTAGACTTTAGATGTAAATATATAAATGTTTTTGTTCTTGTATATATTCTACTTCAAACTCGAGAGAGTTTTAACTTTGGAATTAAATTTCCATGTTTATAAAGGTATGTGTATGGTACTTAGGGCATTTTTTATGCTAATTTCATACCAGCCTGTACATATTATCATGCTGGTTCATATGCCCTGTTCTGCTAAAATAAATACTTGTTTCCTTTCCTGCATAGCTTTTATGTACTTTTCTGTATCTGCTTACATCAAAGCTCAGAAAAGCTCACAGTTGTCAAGTTTAATTTTTCCAAGGAATGTGTGAAAGTTATGAAAGGTGTGTGATGTTCTCAATTTAGTAGTTTTTGTTACTTCGCATTTGAAAAGTGAAATTACCTTTTTTATTGTAGTTCCCTTAAAAAAAATTGGTTTGAAATAAGAATAGAATTAGAAGGAACTAGAAGGAATATTTATAATAAATTTTTAAACAATTTTACTTGGTTCAAAGTATAGTATTCCTACATTGTATTTTATTGATATATACTGCTTTATCAAATGGGTAGTGCATAATTTCTCTCCCTTTTCTTTTGGATACCCAAGCATGAATTTTCAGTGGCCAAATTTTAAATTAATATTAAAAGAATGTTAAAATTAAAAGAATAAATTTACCTGCTATCTTTTTAAAGGTGGATCACCCATCAATTGTTTTGATTGATAGTAACTAGTTACTTCACCTCTCCCACTAGAATTTTGACTGCCTACTGTGAAAACCTATTGTGTATTCCTTTTATCTGATATAAATGTTAAGAAGATTTGGCAGTCTTTTAACATTCCAGTATCCAACCTTCTGGTGAGCAGAAGCTAATCATCAAAATCTCTGTTCTAACAGTGGCAAATTTTCAAATGGTTCTCCTCCTCTCAATACTGGCAGTAATACATTTTAGATTATTTTAAA
Organism: Zonotrichia leucophrys gambelii; assembly: GCF_028769735.1. Classification (NCBI taxonomy): domain Eukaryota; kingdom Metazoa; phylum Chordata; class Aves; order Passeriformes; family Passerellidae; genus Zonotrichia; species Zonotrichia leucophrys. The sequence continues at coordinate 1,249,688 of NC_088172.1, read as the reverse complement.
AAATGCTATTCTGTGTTGAAACGATGAAGGAAAAATATATGTTTGATTAATATTAATAACAAATAAAAGAACTTGAAATTTAAAATTTGTTGTAATTCTAGTAATATCTTTGTATCTGAAATACAATATAACTCACAGGAATAATTCTAGTAAATATTTATCATTCAAATCTGAAAAAAAACAGGAAGTTGAAGAATCTTGTTTTTTAGAATGTGTGCTTTTATTCAAGCATTATCTGTACATTTTTAAAGCTAAAACCAGACTATAAAGCTACAATGTTAATTAATTTTCAAAGATTTATCTTCTATGTGCAAATATGGTTTTAATCTACCTGTGATTCCTCTGTTCCTTATAGCCATACCTTTATTTGCAGTATTTTAGCTAACTTTACTTTTCCGTAAATTTTCTCAGAAAAAGGATTTGTTGCATTTACAAGTTTATTTACACTCTCACTTGGGAGTGCTTATCTGGCTTGGGAGGGGGCTCTTCTGCATCCCTCTTCACTAAAGATATTTTAGTCTTATGAGACATTAAATGATGACTTTTATCTTAAAATTTTGTAACAAGCTAGCTGACCAGGTGTTAATTTAGAATAGCAATGTTTCCTGGAAACATTCATCTTCCTAAAGATTCCTTCTGGAGTCAACAGTCAGTGTTCAATCAGTGACTTTTTGCTTCCAAGCTACTTATGTCATTCCAAGCAATAATAAAAGCACTAATGGAAGGTGCTTCCCTCATTTCCTGGGGAGATGTGTCCAGTTAAAAAGACTCAGTTTCAACTGAAGCTGTTTAGAAGATTTCAAGTGCTCGTTTTGTGATGTGGCGTAGTGATTTTTACGGGTCATGTTTTGAGGAACTGAAGGAAAAGAAAGAAATTGTGAGCAGTGTTAAAGTAAGTATAAACCAGCTGCCAATCTACATATCAGTCAGTTTAAAAACTCTGCCTATCTAATCAATGATAATTGTCCTAGTGAACAGTTTTGGTGGAAGTGATAAAATACCAAGAAGCAATGGTGATTGTACATTTAATGAACAGAGACTTTGCTGAGAGTAGGTTTAGCAACCAGTTTTATGTTAGCCCATTCTACAAGTTTAAAGCTTGTGCAAATGGAGCATGTGGAACCCTTTGCATGCACTTGTTCAGGATACCTGAATGCCATGTTCAGTATTTAGAATGTGTATTACTCGAGGAAAAAGCAAATTAGAGAAAACATTGGGATTAATAGGATCTATTAGAGATGAAGCTGCCAACACCAACCCTGCTCAAGTTAAGTCAGAAATCACTTTACATAGCAAGAAAAAGGTCTGAAGAGAAAAAAACCCAAATGCTTTTTGTAGTAGAAGACTATAAGAAAAAGCAGCAGTAAGAAATTAACTAAAGTAGGATTGGAAAAGCATTAAGAGAGTATTAATAACTTATTGATCAGTCATCTCAGCAAAAGATAAAAATCATTAAATAGTTGTACAGATGCTATTGTAGGCCTTATCCAAGTTGGCCAGAGTAAAGAATATAAATGATTTGGAGTTGGAGCTAAGAATTCTAGAAAGGGTTGCAAGATTTTTTTTTTTATTTTTCCTTATCAAAATTTAAAAAAAGCATCAGCAGAATAGATAATATGTCTGAGGATTTCTATAATGATCTGATAGAAAAATATGTAGGAATTTATCAATGAGCTGAATTGCTCAGTGCAGAAAATCCTGCTGTGATTATTAAGTAAAGGAAAATTAAAAGCACAAATTGACAAATATATGTCCTCCCTGATATTGCACATATTTAAATTCTGTCCCAGATAACTCAGGATTGCCTGGAATGGGAGACAGAGACAAAAATGTTGTCAAGAATCTTTCCAGGATTCCAGACATTGGGGGATGTGTAAGACTGTAAATACCTGAGCAACTCTGAGAGCAAATGTCCTGGATCTGTGTGTATGAGCATTCCAAGCTACATCAGAATTCCTTCATGCCTACAGAACAGGCCGTGACACTGTGTAAGCACTGCTCAGCAGTAATGAAAATATTCCTGTGTTAGAACCCTGATTTGAGCACAAATCCAAACCACGCTAGTTAATGTGATCTAAATTGCTGCTACCCCAGGAAAAAAAAAACCAGCTAACCACACTGTGTTTTGTCGTAGCATGGCTTCTGCTTGGCCAGTGGTGTGACTTCTTTAAGGAATTGTAATTTCACCTGAAAAAAATTGTTTTTCTTACAGTTATTTTCTTTGAGATATTTAATATAAACTTCTCAAGATTATTAACTGTCACAGACATCTTTTATGAAAAATCCTTTTCTTAGGATTTTTCCTCTTGAGAATCTGTGATGCTCCAAGAGCAAAATGTAAACAATGATTATCTATCTATGGTTATCTATGTAACATTCCGCAACACTTATCTGCTGCTGTGGAATGCAAGAGGTAGATTTTTGATTGGCTCATGTTAGTTGTTTCTAATTAATGGCCAATCACAGCCAGCTGGCTCAGACAGAGTCAGAGCCACAAGCCTTTGTTATCATTCTTTCCTGCTCTATTCTTAGCTAGCCTTCTGATGGAATCCTTTCTTCTATTCTTTTAGTATGGTTTTAATATAATATATATCATAAAATAATAAATCAGCCTTCTGAAACATGGAGTCAGATCCTTGTCTCTTCCGTCAGCCTGAGACCCCTGTGAACACCGTCACAATTAACAAGTATTTTCACACATAGGTTTTGCTCTGACACCATCTCTGTTTCTCAAGAATTATTCAGAGATCCTTGTCATTTAAATTGTTTTCAACTTTCAGATTTTCTGTTAGGTCTTTGTTCTTGTCAGTACTACATCTCAAAGAGCTCTTCTGGAGTCATTTGTTTACCTGTTGTTTGAGAAATTTCTGTCAAAACATCCTAGTAGCTTGGCTGGACAATTTATTTCATGTTTGTTCCTTGCTAATTGTATAAAGATCTGTGATTTCTGAAAATATGTCTGTAACCGTACTTATTTCAATAGGAGTATATAGCAGCTTTTTTAAGAACAAGATTCTTCCCTGCATTCTCCTTTTCATTTTTTTGGGTAAAATCTGATGTACTAAAGTTCCAGTTATATGTGGATATAACATTTAAATAATGGGAAAACTCAAGGCAGAAGATTACATTAGGAGTGTTGATTGATTAAAACAGTCAGGTGCCTGTGGAATGAGGTGCCTTTAACCCCACTGAGTGCTGATGTGGGGATTTAGGACTTTAAAATTTTCTTAAGTTGCCCTGGAGAGTTTATCTGAATGTTCACTGAGTCTTGTGTTTGGTGTAAAGATTGAATATACCATTATTTGTCTTGCCTTATGTGATTTTTTTCCTTTTTAATTATAAAAAATGAAAAGAATCTCTCCCAAAAGTGAATAAAGATCGAGTTGCATATTTAACCTAACAAACACAGCTTGAATATTTGTTCCATATTGCAGTGGAAAACTACCAATTGTTTTTTTGTAATTTTCCGTTTAATTTTCTATTTGAGAAAGGCCACCCTATACTGAGAAACAGATGCAAAGGTACTGTTTTGCAAAATGTAAACTTTCTTCCTATAATTATGGTTTTTCTGCCAATCCTTTTTTTTTGTTTGCTATCTGTTTGCACACCACTTAATGCAAAAAATATTACATTGTAATTTGATTTTAACATTAGAAGATAAATGCCTAAAGAAATTTAATTCAGTTTTCATGGAATGTCTATCATAGAACTTACTTTTTGTGTAAATATTCCCACATTTTGCTGCAGTCTTGTAAATGGCAGCCTATAACTTGAGGCAACAGAGAAGTAGGTGCTTTCACTGACTTTTTCCTTCCCATGTGGGTTTTTTAGGCTTGGCCTAAAAGGCATTGAGAAAACAGTTTAAATACTTATATAAATAAAAGTGTAAGATCTAATATCTAAAATATTTAATCAATGTTTGGAGTTTTAATGAAATTTTTTTTCAGTTGCCAAAGCATGTTGTTTCTGCATTTTAACAGGCTTATGTTGTCCATCCAAACAATACATTTTATATTACTGTATAATGGAAATAGTTAGGGAACGCACTTAAATTTAGTGTGCATATGCATTCCTTGAAGATACATCTTCAGTGTTGAGAGTGTAATTTTTTCCAAAATGACGATGAGAATCTTTGAAAATATATGAAGGCATCAGACATACACAGACAAAGCCAAAAGGATTCTGGTTTTCACATTATTTTGTTTTATAGGGAGTGATGTCATGAGTGTACGCATATAAAAGCATGTGAGTGTCTACTGCTGTAGGCTAAAATGAGAAGAAAGGTGTGGGGGCACTCATTATCCATTCTGTCTGTATTCTTACAGGAAGAGCCATATGTGATGTTCAAGAAGTCTGACAAACCCTTGTATGGAAATGATCGCTTTGAAGGTTATTGCATTGACCTCCTCAGGGAGCTGTCCACTATCCTTGGATTTTCCTATGAGATCAGACTGGTGGAGGATGGAAAGTACGGAGCCCAAGAGGATGCCAGCGGACAGTGGAATGGAATGGTTCGTGAGCTAATTGATCATGTAAGTCAATTGTACAAGCTTTCAAATGTGCATTTAGATTTCAAACCTTTCTATAAAAATTGTAAAGCTTTTATGGTAATTCTATTTGAATAAGAATTGATGCAAGTGGATGGGTATCTATTATGTCTTTAGTGTAGAATTTGTAAAATAAAGCATCTCTGTTTTGCCCATAGGCAGTGGTTGTTTTGGCTAGCTTTTCCATAGCATATGTTTAAGACAAAATATGAAATAAATAGTACTCAGAATTTATTTCTGGGAACTATGTAAGAAGTTTTATAACAAATTTTTGTTTATAAAAAATTTGCTACAGCAATACAAGTGAGGTCTCCTTTTCTGATAGTGAATCTGAGATTTTTGTCTTAGAGAAATTTCTCTGTGAGTAGTGTAAGCACACATATCATTTGACATATTCATCTTTCTTGAAATTTTACCAATAAATTGCAGGAAGTAAGACAAAAATGTCAACATATACTGATGGAACAAAGCAATGTCACACCAGATACCATTACAATTGACTGCAAGTGATTATGGGAGGTATTACTTCAGGTTCTTCAAAATATACTTTCTCAGTTGGTCATGCCAGTTGAATTCAGTCTCTTAGAAAAATTTGCATATATTTAAAAATTATGTCATTGTTCCTTTCTGTACTTTGGGTGAGTTGCTTGATAGCATTTTCTCTATAGACATGAGGTCAAAGATTGAAATGAAACATATTCTGCACATCACCGTCATTTAAAATAGATGGAAGACTGTAGTTAATTCAAGTGGAACCTCTTAATGATGGCCAAAGCTGCATGAATCACTTGAAAAAATATTAACTTATCTTGTTTCAATTTGCTTTAAGATTTCAGCAGATGGGCTGAAAGATGTGCTAATCAAATTATTCATATTTACTAGGAAGGTTGTGCTTCATGCTTTTCTAGTAAATGATAATCTGGTATTGGTGTTGCAACAGATGTTGATTATGCCTGGCTTCACACATTTAAGAAGAATGCGTGGGCATATTATGGTTATGTTATCTTTAAATGTGTGTATTTATAATACCTCGTACACACACATAGAAAGCAAACTTATTTAGCTGGACTCTCTGTCCATCTCTATAAATGTGCATTTTTACACATGAATTAGTGCATAGGCCTGTTAAACTATTAGATTTGATGCTTGTTAGGCAACATCCTCATCTGGAACTAATTTTCCATGATTGAGGTGGAAATTGTGGAAGTATTTATTCAGAAGCAGATATAAATCACAGTTTTATACACCTCTTATTATTCACCCTTAAAGCATTCTTAAGAAAACTCTAGTATGGCCTCCTAAGCTTTACACTAAGATAATCTTAAAAAAAAACAAACATTTGAACAAGTTGCAGAAATAATGTGTCAGAAAGATCTTTCCTCTTCATAACACAGAATGAAACAGGTAGTCTTTTCCCCATAATTTATATACAACTAAACACAGATTAAATTTTTTTTTTGTTCTATTCAAATGATTTTTACTTAGGAGTCAGAAAAGTTTAGAGACTGTGTTGGTACACATGGAAAATGTAGTCCAACTTCCTAATCTGGACCATAATTTTTAGTAGTCTCTCTAAATTAAAAAGTTTTACTTTAACTTTTTTCTCTGGTTTTATCAATTCTTACTTTATAATCTATTCGAATATATGCAATCTATTTGAATATATGCAATTTATTTATACACCTGTCCCCTTAATTTGCATGCATGTTATTAGTAAAATTAGTTGCATTTTTCTAGCAAGCAACATTTCAGACCTCAAAAGTGAGGTGAAAAAATTTAGTGAAGAAGTCCAGACAGGCAGTTACCACATTGGGTGTTTCCATATGGTTAGTAGTTCACATGCTCCATTAGCTTTCCATTCTTTTTCCCCTAGAGAATATTTTTAAATTGTTGTAAAGGTTTTCTTTCCTAAAAAGTAATTTAATAAACTCAATTTGTGTGTTTTTGAAAGGTTAAATGATTCCATATTTTTCAACTAGAGTTTCTAATTAAAATAGAATACACAATAAAGATGGTTCTTAGCCATAGCAGTTAAATCTTTTGAAAAATGCTTCTAGAATTTTTTTGTTTTGTTTTGTTTTATCTGTCATTTAAGTTCAGAGAGAAAGGTCACCGTGCTGTAGTATATATGTTTGCAAGAGTAACATGTAAAATGCATAATCCAAGAATAAATTAAATGGATACTTTTGGTATGTTATGTGCGTAGAAAGGAAAATGCACCATTTATATAAAAAGTACTAAATAAATCTAAGATTTAAATAAATTGTTTAAATCAGCCTTTAGTCACTTTGCATAATTGCTGGGGCTTGAAAATCTAAATAAAATGAAGATAATTCTATCTGAGTTGAACTTAGCATATCATGTCAGTCTCAGGATTTAAATTTTATAATATGAACAGAGTCTGAAGTGTTTTCATCAGGCTCTGTTTGTTTTCAATCTCCTTTCCCATAGTTTGCTCATGTTTCTTCTTTCCTTGACTGTTTTATTCAGAGTCCACACCTGCATTCTTATATCAGTCTCCAAGCAATAAGTAGTTTTTTGTTTTGAATTTGTGGTCAATGAAAATTATATAGTGATTCCTTCCCTTTGACAACTGACAATGAATTCTTGTTGGAGAAAAGCCCACTGGTCTCTAGAGTTGCAAATGTAAGACAAATATTAGCTAGGACAGCAAATACAGATGACATTTCTCTATGAATAAATTTTGAATTGAATTTTTCCACTTTAAATGCTCTGATTTCTTTCCCACAAATTTTCATTGAGTATTTTACCCGCTTCTCAAGTTAGTTCAAGGTATGATTGCTACATTTTTAAGGGAGGAGGAGCTAAGTTCAGGTATCTCCATTCTTTATGGATGGATTCTTCATAAAAAAAGTATTCTTTCTTGCTGCCTTTGGTTCAAAAACCTTATGAAAGGACGGATTTATTGAATGGGTTTTGAACTGAATCATAAATTCTGGAGAATTTCAGGTTGTTCTTAAGTACTAAAAGTTGTCATGTCACTGTATTATATTGCATGTGGCATATAGTTTAAGCATGCAAGTTATATTCCAATATAGCTAGCACAGACAGATAGAATGAAAATATATAACTTTATTTTTAGAAAATTTGACATCCTACTTTACAGATCCAAAAGTACTTAAAAAATTTATTAACATTGGGTTCCAAAACAGGAAAAAATTACTATTTTATACTCTGACAGGACTATAAATGAAAAATCCATTGGGAAGTAATTTGTTATTATATATACATGATTAAAAATAACTATTTTTTGAGGGGTTCTTTGAATGATTCTTCTACAGCACAAAGCTTATGCATTAAAAATACACTTCAGTCCTTACAGATCTTTTAAAATTCATAAATAATTACAGAAAAGATCAAATTTTTAGATCATGATCTTTGATCATATGTGAGGATTAAAATTGAATTTTTTTTGTCTCTAAGAATAGGATTGAATTTCAGCTTGGAGGAATTTTACACAGCTGAACATTTAGAAAGAACTTTTGAGTTTGAATTAACGTTAGACATAATGTTTTTTACTTCACTATATTTTTAATTTTTCATAATCAATATCAATTTTTCAAAATAAATACACATCAAATACATTTTAAAAAATAGTAGTAGCTTTTTATTCTTTTAATAACAGAATAGATGATTTAAATATTTTTAGTGATTTTTTCCTCCAATAACCTGTTGGTTTCTTTCTTTTATTTTAAATTAAGGTCTTTATGATCTTGAACACCTCTAGCCAAACTCTTTGTGTTATTGTGTAGAAGTCAAAAAAACCCCTTCTAATAACTGATTGTGTAGATGTTTGGTTCCTTTCTTTTTGGGCCAGTGAAATTTTACTTTCTTCCACCTTGTTTTTTCCACATTCTTCTGTTTCAAATATCATTTCATCATATTGTTTGGACTCTACCTCTTTCCTTCATACTTATAGGGAACCCTACCATATAGAGACTCAAGGAAAGGCTATGGAAAGGGAAGGCTATGGAACATCTCTTCCCTCTGTTCTTGTCATTTTCATGCAAAAGGTTGAGATTTTCAGTACAATGGAGGATAATTTAGCCATGGCTCGTTTATTAGTGAAAATCTCAGAAGACTTGTTGGCAATAGGAAATTAGAGAATCTTTAGGGGACGGAGGGAGGAAGGAAGGAAGTGGCTGAAGGAAGTGGCGGAAGGAAGGAAGGAAGTGGCGGAAGGAAGTGGCGGAAGTGGCGGAAGGAAGTGGCGGAAGGAGGAAGGAAGGAGGAAGTGAGGAAGTGAGGAAGGAAGGAAGTGGGGAAGGAAGGAAGGAAGGAAGGAAGGAAGGAAGGAAGGAAGGAAGGAAGGAAGAGGAAGGAAGGAAGGAAGGAAGGAAGGAAGTGGCGGAAGGAAGGGGCGGAAGGAAGGAAGGAAGGAAGGAAGGAAGTGGCGGAAGGAAGGAAGTGGCGGAAGGAAGTGGCGGAAGGAAGGAAGGAAGGAAGGAAGGAAGGAAGGAAGGAAGGAGACGGAAGGAAGGAAGGAAGGAAGGAAGGAAGGAAGGAAGGAAGGAAGGAAGGCGGAAGGAAGGGAAGGAAGGGGAAGGAAGGAAGGAAGGAAGGAAGGAAGGAAGGAAGGAAGGAAGGAAGGAAGGAAGGAAGGAAGGAAGGAAGGAAGGAAGGAATGGAGGAAGGAAGTGGCGGAAGGAAGTGGCGGAAGGAAGAATGGCGGAAGGAAGGGGCGGAAGGAAGTGGCGGAAGGAAGGAAGTGGCGGAAGGAAGGAAGGAAGTGGCGGAAGGAAGGAAGGAAGTGGCGGAAGGAAGTGGCGGAAGGAAGGGGCAAGGAAGTGGCGAAGGAAGTGGCGGAAGGAGCGGAATGCGGAAGTGGGAAGCGGAAGGAGTGGCGGAATGGAAGGGGAAGGAAGGAAGGAAGGAAGGAAGGAAGGAAGGAAGGAAGGAAGGAAGGACAATATTTCTCTTTTCCTCATTATTAAATTGGCTCAGCAGTAACATTGGTTGACATCAGTGCTCTTTAAAGCACCATGTCACCTTCATGGCTTCCCCATTTTATTAGTGGAACTAGAATCTGCAGCTGCATCTCAGGTGTCATATGATGAAAATTTCACTCATGCTAAAGGTTTTTTATATATAAAAAATTTTATCTCTGATGCTTTGAGGGGTAATAGACCATAAATAACATAGTGTTTTGGCAAGTCTGCAGTTCAGCTATTGATGCTTGAACCAGCAACTCTGGTAAATATACATAGATGAAAAGCTGAATGACTACTGATTTCCACTAACCCTGCTTTACTGTTGTTTTTCCAGTGTCTCAGCATTTTATTTAATTTTTACTACTTCTCCTGAAGAATAAGACACAATTCACTTTTTCCTGTTCTCTCTGTTAAAAAAAAAAAAGGTATAACAAAATAAATGCTGTTGTTTTGTTTCAGTTTTATTTTCCTTCTTGGTTTGTATTTTCAGCTTTTTCATGTTTTATTTATAAATTGTATCTTTCCCCATTTTTCTGTTTAGCTATTTGAAAGCCATCTTTTATGAGTGCATTTTTATCCTTGGTATTTATTTATTTACCTTGCATATTAAACATTACTATTCTGTGCTGATGGTCTCTTCTCTGAATTTCCAGTAATTATTATTAGTTACATTTATTAAGCTTTGTTGGATGTCCAGCACAATTGCCTCTTTAAATAAAGCTACTAATCTACATGATTCAATATTTAAAAATATATTCCAACTTCTTCCAGTTATTCTGTTTTATGATATAGCACCCATGACTATTTAACTGTTAAGTGCCTGTAACTTACCTTTCATATGTGTTTTTGCTGCTTTAAGTATTCATATTGGCTTCCAGTATTTATTGTTTATGTGCTTTCTTTCCTCATTAAAGTAGCATTTCATTTCTTTGTGAAACATGTCCTGGGGTCATAGGATAATTTCTTATGATAATTTGTAATATGCCAGAAAATATCACTTGTCCTTTTAGTGCTTTTCAGTCTAATTGCTAATTCATTAATGCACAACTTCAAGTGCTCTGACCTTTTATTTCCAAAGTAATTTGTCTCGAGTTGAATAAGCATCAGTTTGTCCCTGACAAGCAACTAGTCATATCTCATCTGTTGCTTGAGATCCTGTTTTTCACTTAAAGTGATCTGTATATATTCATAGACTCACAAAACCCCTCTTCAAATATTTTTTTTGTCTGAATTTATCAATGTAATTCACTCAGATATGCCATACTATGCACCTTCTGTTCCTTTTTGTTTGTTTGTTTGTTTTAAGTAAAGGATCAAAGAGAGGGTCTTCTACATGACAGTACAATCTCATTTCAAACCAACAGCTAAGAATCCATCTCTGTGCTCACAAGTTGACAGTTTTCATGGCTACTTTGTCACTCTCCAATAAAGGTTATATATGATGTTCCACAGAAAAATGTCCAAACAGACCCTAACTCAGCAAAAGGTATGCAGAAAGTAAACTTTAGGTAGAGATGGATAAATCCACAAAAAATCCCAGGGAAACGGGAAAAAAAAAAAAAGTCAGTAATCTCTCTAATATGCCAGAGAAATACTTATCCAAAAGTTCAGACCAAGTTTGCTAAACTGTGTATTAATTCAGTAAGGACCATATATCTGCATATACTAATTCCCTATGACATTGTTACTGATTTCAAGTACAGGACAGATGAAGACGCACTTTCCAATGTAACAGCAGTTTTAAGTGAGCAATTTGTTTTCCAAACAACAAGGAATTTCCAGACAGTCTGCACTTAGTAAAGCAAGGCCCAGCAAAATTTCTAATAATGTAGTAAGGCATAGAGAATAACAAAATATTAAAATTTTTCCTAAGGGATTATAAGTGTTAATTCATTATTTTTGAGCTAATTGTGTTCTATGCTTCCTAAAGAAACTGGATGAAAATTTTAAACTACATTATCAGTGATTTGACACCAAAAGTGGCAGGACGGTCTTCAAAATGCTTTGGCAGTAGGGTCTTCAAAATGCTCTGAGATATATGGATTTTTTTTCTGGAGATCTGTACTCCGGGAGTAGTTTATTTGAAATTTCTTGACACTAAAAGTGAATATTGTTTTCTTATTTGTTGAGCTGCAGTATGACTATGTATTGTTCTTTTACAGTTAGGGTGTTATGGACATCCCTTGCTAATGCACTTGGGTTTATATAGTGATTAGTTTTCAATTACAGAGAAATATTGCACAGCAAATAGTTGCAATTAACTTTCACCATGCTGCCAGCAAAGTGCATCATAGCCAATCAAGGAAGTGGCATTAAGTTTTCAAATGAAACTCCAAACAATAATACTTTAGCTCAAGCATCATCTATGCTTACAGTAATGATTAGGAATTGATTGGATCCAGAGTTAGGGCTGTATTCATAGAAGTATTACATTTTTCATATCCTCATACCTTTATCTGATCTTTTACTTTTGTTGCTATAATGATAGTGAAGAATAGTAGAAAATAACATTGGGATTTTTGTTTCTATGTGTATGCCTGCTGAAGTGAAGTACATGAGAAAAATAGAATTCTCTAATAGCAGAGGTGATTTCCAATGTGGCTTATCCCTTTTATTAGGGATTATTAATAATGCTGCAATTTATCTTTTATCATCTCCAAGGAATTTGAACATATCTCATGAAAGATAGGGAGGAGGGGCTGTGGAAACCTTGAGTAGGTCAATTTTCATGGAAACACCATTTTGGTGAAAGAGTTTCAGGATGTGGTTGTGGGAGATGTGTCTCTGGGAATGATGACTGAAACACATCATCCAGACTGTTTGGGGAACGTATCAAGGCTGATCTGTTATTCTCAGGGCAACAGAATTGCTCCAGGAAAGAGCAAAGATGTTTTTGTGGCTGCTTTTCTTAACTGAACAGTTTTTATTATAATATGCCAATAATATAATATATATAATTATATATACATATAATATAATATACATATATATAATATAATTACCAATAATATAAGTGTAGATCTTCCCAAAAGGTTTTGCTTTTATAATTTGAAATTATGAAAATTTACAATATTTCAATAGACCTTTTGAGGGCCAGAAGGATTGCTTTAAACCTAGATTGAAGATCATAAGACATGAGAGTGACAGGGCTGAATGCTACACATGATATTTGAAATAGCTCAATTATTTTTCTATCCAGAAAAAACAAAGTTTAATTAGAGAGTTCCTGCTGGTTTACTACTGTCATCCTCAGGGTACTGAAAATAATTCAGTTGTTTAAAAAAATTATACAAATAGCAAATAGAGTTAAAAAAAAAAACAGTGGGTGCAGCCTTACACAAGTCCAAAATACATGAAATGGAATTGATTATGTGAGTCTTAGGAAGAAAATCATGTTAAGTCTATTTTTCATTTGACTTCTGTTTCTAAAAGGACCTTTTTTGTTATCGTTTTTTAATAATGATCAATTTTAGTTAAGTCTAAGACCTTGGATCTAATGATTAATTGAGAATTCCAGGAGCTTGATTTTGTTCATGTTAATAAGTTTTACTCAATTAATTAATTAAACTGATGAAATTATAGCTTTCAAAAATTGTTAATTGAGTATTGTTAATCAATAAGAGGTGGCATATTCTGCAGTGATCTACTTCCATCCAAATGATATGCAAAAATGTTATTTGATTCCATTGTGAAAAATTGCAGATGACAAAGTAATATAGAAAAATGGGATTAAGTCAAATTTGACACAAGTAATAATTTATTGTGTGATTAAATGAGTTCACCAAAACAATTTGATAAAACCCCATCCATTTGAGAACAGAAATTATGTCAAAATTAAAAGATCTAGGAATTTTTCTGCCCTGAGAGCAGTAACTAAAATTCTAGGTGACAGCTGATTAGCAACTGGGAAAAAATCTGACACTTCCAGGAAGTTGCACTAAATCTGGAAAGGATAACAATAAAAATGTTTTCTAGAAAAAAGAAAACATTTTTATTTTATGTGTACTTAGTCTCAAGAAGGTGTCTATCAGCATGATGTCTAGTAATTTTAATGTTTGCTAAATATCTCTAGTACAAAAATACAACATCAGAAAGAGCGTGTAAAACAGCAAAGAAGAACTCTAACATTTTATTGTAACTATTCTAATTTTATTTTATTTTATTTTCTTAATGGAGGAGTCTCCCTTCCCTGAATTCTGAGCCACAGTATCACACAGTCTTGTAAATTTCTTTGACAATTTCTTCTTTCTGGGGGTATGTGAATCCTGCTCTTCTAACAATTAGAATAAACCTTTGTACAAAACTCCTGACGTAAAAACTTTTATTTTACTGTTGAAATGAATAGTTACCCATGTTCCTGCTACATATAGTTTCATGGTCTACTGTCTCTAGTTCTTTTACAGAGAATTTGCTTATCTGTTGACTAGACTGAAGCTGGCTCAAAATAGTTTAGTGAAAGTGTATTATTAATCAACAGGCAGAAACTATATATGTTTTTATTGAGTATTCATATTACATCTATTCAGCTATTAAATATTATCCATACTGGCATAGGCGAATGACAGTTGACTAGCACAACCCTGAGTAAGAGGAAATAATGTAAATTAACTAATTAGAGACCTCCTGCTGGTTTAGTGCTATCATTTTTGTTGACTAAACATTCATGTAATAACAAAGGAGCAAACAGAAAACAATACTAAAAGTCAGTTCTAGACAACACTATGTTGATCAAAATATATGCTTTATCCTGTTTAAATCACTGAAGGAAGGATTCTGTGCATTCCATACATTCCATTTTTGTCTAGTTGAATTAATATCAAAAGCTGTTTTAATGGTAGCGGACAGAATGCAAATTTCCTCTACAAAATTTTTTTCCTTTTAAAAAAAAAATAAAAAAATCTACCTCTAAGTAAATGATCCTGTTGATTTCTAGACCAGGATCCTCTCTAAAAGGAGAGTAGATGAAAAAACCATTAGTTAGCACTGCTGTTCAAGACTTTGCCAAGAAAAGAATTAACCCTGCTGACACAAGAGGTTCTAAAGAAATGAAATCGCTGTGTAATATTACTGTCAATGAAATGAATTTGATTAAACCACCTGTCTTCCAGTGACTTCTTGTTGGTTGCTGAACAAATACTGAGAAGCATCTCAGCAGTTACAAACATATGTATTAGGTGAGCCAGTATCTACTGAAACTGTCTTCATATTTCTCTTTTTTATGTTAAAGTACTTTATTATGTTAATAAGGTAGCAAGTGCTACTGTTCCATCTATAAGGGATATTATTAGCAATTAAGTTTAAATTATACCTATCAGGATATAAATATATAAATTTATAAATATATAAATTATTTATATATAAATAAATAAATATATATAAATAAATATATATATTATTTATAAATATATAAATTATACCTATCAGGATACCAAAAATAAGAAGTTATGACAAATTCAGCTATCAAATCTGGATTTTTTTTTTTTTAACCTTATGGTATGTTACTCAAAATTGGCAAAGGTAATAATTTCTAGCAGCAGCTTTCCAGGACCTGTGAGGAGGTTATCAAGAAACTCCATCTGGGCTTTTCACAGAGGAGCCTGGCAGGAAGACCAAAGGCAACAAGCATAAACTGAAAACCTCCAAGGGTGGAAATTGCATAAGCTCTCTAATCAGCCTGCTCCACTGCTTGTCTGTAGAAACTTTTTCACCATGTGGATAGACAAGCAGTGGAGCAGCTTATCTGGAAATGTCATGTAGTCACCGTCCTTGGAGGTTTTCAACACTGACTGGGTAAAGTGCAAAAGAAAACTGTCTCATCCATGTAGATGTTTTGAACAGAAAATTGCACTGGACACCTCCTGATCTCTCCCCACTTGAATTGTACTATGATCCTGTAAAAGGCAGTAGAGAAACAATTTCTGTCAAAGTAATTTAAGTGGCTAGTTATAATAAAAATAGAGATAAAGCCCTAATAAGTTCCTAGTGGTTTCAGAGGAAATGAAGACCTTGTGATAAGACTAAAAATTTCTTGTGGGGTATGAAATTTTCTATAAAGTAGCAGCATGAACAAGGCAGTTTAGGATAGACTGTAAGCTTAAAAGCAAATTACAGATCTTATCTTTTCAAATCAGTGGCAGGGAAATGCACTTCTCTGAACAAGAATAATGCATAAGGTCTCTGTGCATTAGGAGTGTGTTAGACAGGTTTAAAGAATTGAAGCTGTGCTTTAACCTTCCTCTTTTATCTTGAGCATGCATTTTCTCCAAAGGGAATGTAACTGAAATTCAACTCAGGTTAACAGTCTCAAAAATTTGACCTGAAGAAATTTACATATTGACTTAGGGTTTTAGGTTGAGGAAACATAGTAGATTAAACAAAAGCTGTATGAAGTTTTTCTTTTAAAAAAAGGCAAATTCCTTTATTTTCAAGAGTAATTGCAGGTAATAAGTGCATTGCTGCCTGTAGAGAAGTAAAATTGCTTAAATGTCTTTTCAGTGTATGTGTAGTTTTGCGTATATTATACAATTACAATATGATTGTAAGGATTGACTGAATAAACAACTGAGAATCAATAGTGTATGATTCCCTTTGCATTTTTAGTATAAACATTAATGGTTGCTAAATCAATGCAAAATGTTAGGAGCAAAATTCTTACCAGAAGACTCCATTCACATTGTCTGAAATACTCAGATAATTTGGTGATATTGTATAATTGTAGTGTCTAATTAAAAATAGCTATTAGACATTTTATTGTTTCTGTGTCTAGATTGTATTTAAATTCTTCATTGTTTTGAACAAAATAGGTGAGACAAAAGCTTTTCATAAAATTATCAACAATAGAAAATTCAACTGGTGTTTGTTTTACCTTTCCCTGGTGTAATTAGTAGAGGCTATGAAGTCCTTTAAAGATTCTATTTCTCCCAAAATTATTGTGATTGTTTCTCCAGGTTTTATAGAGTTAATTTTCAAAGAAAAAGCATCAATTTCTGCAAATACCAAATTTCTGCACATGCTGTGGCCATACACTACTCAGTATTAAAGTGCAGATTTCTTGCTGAAATTAGTTGTATCTGCAAGCATAGATTGAATTCAGTATGATTTTAAAATCTCTCTTTTTAGAGGTTATCTGCCAAATTTAAACTGTAAAAATGAAGAAAAATGTCCTCCCTTTTTCTCTTTGAATACTACTTGATGTAAAATAATCACTGAACAAACTGCTTGGAAGTAAAATGTGAGGGAAGAAGCAAAGAGGATGACTTCAGCCTACCTTCGACACTTCTGTATCAGAAATAAATCAGGGTTACCTTGAGATGTTGGTGAATGAGCATCCTACAACTGCACATGGTAGCAAGACAGGGAAGCTTTATACATGTGTGAGTGTTTATCCTTTGTGCCCACCTTGCTCAGGTAGGTGTTATGGTCAGGGTTATTCCCACCTGTATCATGGATGAGCTTCTGGTGCTTTCAAGGGATTCTTTGATGCTGTGGTGTGTTCTTAAGTCTGTTAGTTGCTCCCCCATTTTCTGTATTAAATGGTTCAGGAAGGTCCCAGGACTTCCTGCTGCTACCCTGTCAGTTAGGTTACTATGGAAATGAAACTGCTCCTCCCCTGGTTTCTCTTATAAAGTGAAAGTGCCTCCTCCTTGGGCTCAGTCAATCACTCCTTTTCTCCTCCCAGGTTTCGAGAATTTTCTTTTCTCTGGGAGTTATGGTTGGCTGTAGCCCCGGAGCCCCTCCTATGATTTATAACAGTTGGTTACTTTAGTATATCAGTTATGTTTCGTACCTCCAAATATGTATTTCTATTGGATAGCTGGGTTTCCCTGCCTTCTTCCCCCCTTTTCCCTTAAAACCCTCTCCTGCCCCTTGTTCGGGGCCATTTGCTGGGTGTTTCCCCTCCTTGTTGGTTCTTCTGTAATAAACCGACAGTTTACCCCCAGCAAGTGGTCGCCTCCTAATTCGTCTCTCACCGCGCTGCTCCGAGCTATCACCCAGCTCAGCCCGAGGCCAAGACGCCGAGGGGGGCTGCTTTCTGATGCGCAGGGGCCCTGGCCTTCGCCCCTCACCAGACAGCCGGATTCCAGGGCCTTTCACGCCCCCGCACACTTTACTGCCCTGCTGTTATGATCAAGGGGGTGCCTCATTGCTCACCTGGTTTGGTGCAGGTTTATCAGGAGCTCCTGAGTTCCTGGGGGGTGGTTGGGACGGGCAGGGAGAGGATGCACAATTACAGCTCATTATCTGCAGTGCAGTCCTCTATCATACCATAGACTAGGCTGCACAACTCCTCCATTTTGCTCAGGACCTTTGTCGACGGAAGGAGACCAGGACATCCAGTTGATCATCACAGGCCCCATTTTATTGATCAGCACAGCGGGTTAAATACAGTTCGTAATTAACTTCATGCATATTGCAAAAGTTGAGCTCAGGATTGGTTAGTTACATATCAGCAGTTACACCTACTTTTACATTCCTATGGTCCTACTTTTGATACTTTCTACATATTCTTAGGAGATATTCAGGACTAATCTCTACTCCCTTTCTCCATGTTGCAGCAAGGCCACTGATTGCAAGCTGCTGACATCTCCTTTCAGCTTGCTGACTGCTGATTTCTCAGCTTGACCAGTGGCAATATGTCAGCATGGCCTTTCTCAGCTAACCAACTATTAATAAAGCTCTCCACATTAAAGCTCTCCACATTTCCCCCGTTTTCTTCTTGTGCAAGGAAATTAGCTTGCTAGGTTTTTGCTATTGTACGGCTGACTATGTTTTGAATGCAATTAAAAACACAAGGCAAAATCAGTAAAAACAGTAAAATTACACTCAGCAGTCCTATAGCATAGATCACAAGGTTTCTTAGCTACGGTCTAAGTCTTAAGCTTTTAAGTCATTCGTTAATTCTTAAACTTTCTTCTTTTTTCAGATTGTGAAGTCTCTGTTGTAGTTCTTTTATCTTACTGTGAATGGACACTGAATGGTCAGACAGATTCATGCAACACATTCTCTCAAATTCTTCACATTTATGTCTTTGTGCTAAAAGCAAAAAATCTATGGCAGTTCTATTTTGCAAAACAGCATGGTTAACACTCTGCACATCTGTGGTTAGCATGTCTAGGATTTGTGATGTCTTGTTCAGTTCACTCTTTGCTCTCCACAGACCATGCCTTGCCTTGGAATGTCCTTGTCAGATTGTTTCTAATCACTATTGTAACCTTTAGTTGCAGATTTTTTTCTTTGTGGCAACTAGCTTACCTCACCAATACTTGGATGCTGTTATAAAAATTTTTGTCATCTCAAGAAATAGTTATGTGCTATTATGGATTGAGTTTTCAGGTAGATATACCTTTTATTCATTTAAAGATTAGAACCATGTATGCCTTGATTACAAAAAATGGAATAATTTATCACTGCCAAGTGAGACAAATATTCTTTGTAATAGAACTTATCA
Organism: Zonotrichia leucophrys gambelii; assembly: GCF_028769735.1. Classification (NCBI taxonomy): domain Eukaryota; kingdom Metazoa; phylum Chordata; class Aves; order Passeriformes; family Passerellidae; genus Zonotrichia; species Zonotrichia leucophrys. The sequence goes on along the minus strand of NC_088172.1, from coordinate 1,230,741 downwards.
AAAAGCCATATTAGGATACACTAATTTGTTAATGTTGTTAAATGTCAACTGATAAAATACCAATTTTACGTTATTCCTCCCCTATTTGTCACTAGAAGTAAACTAAAGATGATTCTCTTCCTTCTATATCTTCATTGTAGCTGAGCATAGCAGAAACTGGTACTGCACTTCTAGAAACTTGGCCCCTGCTTCCCCTGCTTTCCCATATTTACAAATAGTGCTCTTTTCAGAATGAAAGATTTTCCAGGAGAATTAACGATTTGAGATAAACAATATTAACAAAAGTTTTGTGTGGTAACATTACATTTTCAAGTTTGTCATTTCCTCGTTATTAAAGACTGCAAATTTTGTTTTGTTTTGTTGTTTTTTTTCTTTTTGTTAGATGCTTAATTTTTCTTATGGTGATATTCTAGTTCAAGAATATCCAGAGTTGCTCACCACTGAAGAGACTCTTAAGATGTCAAGTTATGTACATAAATTTTATATCTGTCCTCCCAGGTTCGGATATCTGTTCTATTCTGTCATATGTGACATATTATTTATTGATCAGTTATTCTTCTAATTTCATCTGCAACTTGGCTCCACTAGAGATAGTTACAACCTATATTCATTTGCATATGTTCTTGTTTCCATCTAATTGTGAAGAGTTGGATTTTCCATGGTATTTATTAAAATAAATTATTTGTTATTTATTAAGGTTCTGTTAATATAATAAGACCAAAATTCACATCTACCAATAGCTTTTCAAAAGATTTAATTTATCTGTCTTGGGGAAGCTGCCTCTTCTAACAATTTCTAGTCAGCTGCCTTCAGACTCTTTGGTTAAGGTCTGCTACTTGCCTCACAAACTAATATTGGGTTGTTATGTTTTTAAACTTCTTCGTGTTGACCTATAACTTTTAATTCAAATTAATTTTAGTTTCTTACTTTACCATTTTCTTTCTACATCAGCTGGAATATCATCAATAATATGCAATCTATAAAAAGTCATCCACTGTGGAATTAAGCCTTGCTGTTTTGATTAATATCTATAAGTTCCTAATACCAATGGAAATGAAATGCATGTAATTTTTTTGACCAGTAAAACCTTACCAAATAAAATTAACAGTGTCAACAAAGTTTCATATTGCAACTGACTACAGTAAATCTAATTATATAAATGTTCATAACAAGAATAGACCATAGAAGGACTTTGTGTTAGGTAAGAAAATAAAAATAAAAATAAAAATAAAAAGGAACACTGAAATGCTACATTGCATGGAAGTTTGAGTGTTACACAGTATACACAATATCAAATGAGCAAAAAGTACATAAGTGTGTGGATTTATTTTATTTGGAATCATATCTCTGTATCTTAAAACAGGCATTCTGAAAATGGTATCATTTGCAACTATACTACTTGGATATATTTCTTAGGTAACAGTACTCCATGGTAGCTATACCATTTCTGTCATTACATACCTGTATTTGGTGTGGTTTATAAAGAATTCTTATTTTACAGCTTTCCAGGTCTTGCACTATAAACTTTCTCGCTCTGAACTTTCCTCTTTCTTATGTGTGTATGCACACACACTTACACATTCATACATACACAGGAGTATTTCTAGTGTTGACAGAGATTAAGAAGTAGATTCTGTAGATTTTTGGTCACTCTGGTTTCCATTAAGTTTTGATTAAAAGAATAGCATAGGCTATTTATTAATCTCCTATGAATTATTCCTGTAATAACTAAAACTAAATGTTAATTGACAAAATGCATTCAATTGATGAATTCATTTTAAGTAGTCCAACTAATTAATAACTATCTGTAAGTTTTGCAGTGATTCCCTCAAGTGAGTAAGGACAGTTGTACTTTGTTAGAACATCCTCAGCAACCTTGCAGGTGTAGCACTTCCAATTTTAAACTGATCTTCATTTTGTACCATTTTTATCCTAAAATATGAAGAACTGCTTCCTGGTCCTTTCCCTGCACTCATACCAGCATATTCACATCTGCTTCACAAATATATTTGCTTCTAAAGAGCACAGTGAGGGAGTGACAAAGAGAAGACATATGTTGAAATGCACAAAAGATAAAGTTTTAAAGTATGTGATAATAGATGTTCATGTTTTCTGCAAGATGCAATATTTTTCTTCATTTGTATCCCTGTACTAGTGATTTTAATTTTTTCTAAATGCTATGTCAGTTTAGCAAAGAAGAAGTAGAATAAATCTGTGTCCTTAGTTATAGAGAGAAGAATTTTAAATTTCAGGCAACCTAGTACAAGAATAAACATCCTCCATGCAAAGTTTGTATTTTGCATTATCTTATTGTCTGCTTCAGCCTGTTGCTTCTGACTCATGGCCTTTTTCTCTCTTTGTATTTCTGCCCACAGAAAGCTGACCTTGCAGTTGCACCATTGGCAATTACCTATGTTCGTGAGAAGGTCATCGACTTTTCCAAGCCCTTTATGACTCTTGGAATAAGTATTTTGTACCGCAAGCCCAATGGTACAAACCCGGGCGTCTTCTCCTTCCTGAATCCTCTCTCCCCTGATATCTGGATGTATATTCTGCTGGCTTACTTGGGTGTCAGTTGTGTGCTCTTTGTCATAGCCAGGTAACATGTCAACTTTTGTGATTTTTTTGGCAATTGTTACCATTTTTTTCTTACTAATAATTGTCAAAAGTCACAAAACTTTTCTTACTTTCATACTCTTATATTTAAACTTCATGATTTACAGAAGGATAATGATGAGGGTTCTCACTATTAATATTCTCCACTGCCATACTAAGTCTCCAGTTCGTTACTGGACTATTTCTCTAAGTCTTGAGTATGCTAGCTAGATTTTTTCTTTTATTTACAAATATAGAGACACTAGAAAGTTTTTAAAATAGCTTTTCCCAATAAGCCTGCATTTAGAAACCCAGGGTTTGCATGTTTTATTTTGTTACTCTGATTTGTTTTTATGTAGCGGTGCTCAATCTCAATTAGAGTACTTAGCTGCCCATGTTAATTCTAGATGTCCAATCTGGGCCTCTACCAGTTGTAAGTTTGTGTAGATTAGTATCATTGAAGTAGGATAAAAATATTTATTTTTTAATTTTGTGCTAGTTGAAATCCCTGAGATACTCCACAGAATTTAAAGTCTCTGAGTGGAATGTTTTTGGAAGCTTAGTTGAGCTTTTAGAATTAAGGAACATGATACCTCAACTGTTAAATTATAAATTGACTTTATATATATATAGCTCACTTTTTTATCAGTTTTTTTTTTTTCAACACAAATGAGCAGAAAAACATCTTTTGTCAAAAAATCCCTATATGTTTACCATTTCCTTTTTAACACACTAGGGCTGAGTTCAGATGCTCACATAAATACAGACTTACATATAGCTTTGGCGTTTGTCATAACAGCAGAAAAAGCTCAGAGCAGTGTACGAAATCTCTTTTCCCCTTGTAGTCACTTGCAATTTTTTTAATCAAATGCATGTGAACTATACTGGCTTTTATCTCTTTTATAAGATGGGGTCTTTTTGTTTGAGTTGATAATGAAATCTCACTTCAGTCCTGAGATTTCCGTGATTTCATGCTGTGGTTCACAGTAGAATCTTCATATATTTCTTTTTCTGTTGTTCTGTATTTAGTATCAGGATTCTCCATCTCTTTTTGATACTCTCTGTTTCATTTTGGAGAAGTTGTATCATTCCTATATTAGGAAGAAGTAATATTTTTAGAAACTGCTTTAAAGGTAATTTATCACCTGTAGATGAAGTACATTCAGTATTGAAGTAACATAGATGAAACTGAAACACATTTTGTAATGAAAGACTTTACTGTGTGCCATTTTGAAAAGTCTGCTTTAAAGAGCCAGAGTTATCATGAAAGCTCCTTGAAAGACCCCTGTTTTAGTGGACTATATAACAAAGAGTACAATATTTTCTGAGGTGTTCCAGAAAGTCCAATAGCTTCTGAGGTGTTCCTGCCATACAGATACCTCTGAAAGCACAGCCAAGCATAAATCACAACTGTTATCTTGTGAAATATGAAACATAAAATATTTACGTGTATGTCCAAAAGTTTTAACCCTACTGGTATCACTGAAGGACATATTCAGCATGATGCACAGTGCTTTTGGCAGGTAGCTCCCAATAATGTTAGTAGGATTTGTACAGCCGAGTTCCTACTTATGCTTTGAAATGCGCCTTGACATGTTTTTTAGCAAAGATAGATTTTCTTGAAGCTTTTTTTTTTTTCTATTTTTTAAATTAAGGTATTTGGCCACTTGAGCTCACTAGCAGAACAGGAAGGAATATTTATTTTTATATAGAAATACCAGATATTAGAGCAATAATGCTGACATTTCTTTTCACTTCTCTGTTTTTGTGATGAGCACCATTAATTCCTTATGTAATTGGAAGCATTATCTTAATTGTAAAGCAATACAGAATATATTTTATACTGAGAAAAGAAGTTTTATTTCTGTAGAATTCTATAAGATATCTTTTTTACACATAAATTCATATCTAGAGATTTTCAATATTTCTTAACTGGTACAATCAAATATTGATAACACATTTAGAAATAAAAGATGTAGGGTTATGTAAGACAATCTACAGATTTTATTCATAGTGTAGAATGACTTAGTAGTAAGTGATAACATTTTCTAACATTATTGCTCGTAAAAGGAAACAGGTCTATATTGAAAGTTGAATTTCCTGCTGAATACTAAGCAGAAACAACGAAGAACATTATTCAAAAGATAAAGACCTGTTTGCAAATAAAATTCAAAAATTTTATCTGTCATGTAAAGAGAGATGCTTCAAAGTGTGTTTGTGAAGAGGACTTTGCAGTGTAGTGGTATGTCTGTTCAGCACAGATTACAGGTTGGGTATTGCACAGCTGATGGTGTATTTTACAGTCCTGGTGTTGTGAAACTCCTGGACTGAGTGCCACTGGTTTAATAGGGTCTACCCAGAGTTTCTTATTAAGAAGATATCTACTCCATAACAATCCTTCCATAATGGATGTTTAAATAGCAGTGTTTCATAATAATTACTTTCTGTTTCATAATAAGGTGTGCCTTTGTTTGGAGCAGTGCTTAGTGTGTCCTCTATGATATAATGTTTTGTAATTACAGATCATCAGAGTGTTCAGTATAGAATATTTATTTTAAAATTGAAACCTCCCATTTTTGTGTCAAAGGTTTTGTGGTGTTATTGTTTCACCATGTCTTCCAAACCATGTTGGCATGTAAGAGCTTGATACATCTAAAATGGAAAGTACCATTCTATGGTGTCTCTTGGATCTCACTCATTAATTAGTGGTATTGTGATATTTAAGAAAAGATGAAGAAATTAGTAAAAGCTTCAAGAATATTTAAGAATTAATTGTTCAAAATACTTCCATAGAAAGAGAAATTTAAATCTGTATCAGTCCCTTTCTTAATTTGCAAGAGCATTGGATTTTCCTTCCAATTTGAGAATGATATATAAAGAGCTGTAATCTTTACACACTCAACAAGACAAGGAGCTAGGAAAGATTTATGTGCTAGCTTGAGGGCTTTTCTATTTTATTTTCCTCTTTTAGTTCCACCCAAAAGACAATTCTACTTTTGAACAGACAGATTCTGCATTGCACCTCCTAATCTTTTGTATTGCTGCTGTTGAATCTCAGTAGTTAGGATGGTTGGTCTCTGGAAGTTCCTTGCTTTGTTGTACAGACTGATGACTAATCTGTAAACTCAGCCTGCTTGGCACTAAGTCTGTGCATTTTCTGTGAACTGAGAATTTCATATAGTGTTTTTTTCCTGTTGTGGCAACAGTAATAGATCTCTCTGGTGCTAGATAGCATTGTCGTTTTCTGTCTACTAGCAGTGTCTTGTGTCATCTGAAAACCTGCTGCATTCAAATACCAAACCTTTATCACTCAGCCTTTACTAGTGTCTTTGATTGAAAGTACCAGTTAAATTCAAAATTTAGATGTGATTAGAAGGAAAACTAGAACCTCAGTAAAGCACACCAGCTGTTTTTTGGACTTCTGTCAATTACACATTTTCTGATCTGTATAATCAAAAATCTCAATTAGTGGAATTTCTTTTTATTTCTATCTGTTGCTGCAAACCATGGTACCATTTCGAAGCAACATGCTGTTTTCTTACAGTGTTATCAACTTCATAGATCCATATTGTCCCTTCTTTTCCATCAGTCTGTGTACAAGAAAAAGATACTTCCTATTTTTGGCCTGCAAAATCTAATATATTAATTACTGGAGGATCCTTCCCTTTCTATGTAGGCATTATGAACAAAACCAGTTTTATGCTTTGAAAAATGCTTAATATGTTTTATTTGCCTAGGTCTTCCTATAAATTACTTTCAAAATTATTCTTCAGCTAAGTTTTCTTGTGTCTATAGTGCATTTTTGAGTCTCGTGCAGAATTTTAAACTCCATGTCTTTTTGTCTCTTTTTTGAAAACAGATTGGAGACTAAATTCCTTAAATGTTTTTATAAAATAATTTTATGCCTAATTTACTGGATTTCAAGCTATTCCCTGAACACTGATGGATTTCTCTGTGTAGTAAGGTCTTTTTTGTTGCTGTGGACATATATTTCTGTCATAAAAAATATCACTCTTAAATGACCTATCTTCAAAACTGGAAGAGATACAGCTGCCTTAGTGAGGTACTTCATTTTTACAGATCAGGTGTGAAGCAGATAACCTATCCTGGGTAAGATTGGCCATGACTGAGCTCTTGTGCTTTTCGCACTGAGCTGTCCAAAGTATCAGTGACTATTGTGGAAATACACATTAAACTGTGCTCACTGCCATAATTGCTAATTTTAAATCATGGGTTGTCATTTTAAAGGGCTTATTTGCCTTTACTTGTAACACATTTTTTATGCTAGGACTTCTTGCCTTATCCTCCTTTTGGAATTATTCCATTCTACACCTTCTAAGTCAGGCTCTTGTGCTGCTTCCAGCTGCCAAAGCATTTGTTATCACCTATGTTTCCATTTCCTCATAAGCACTGATTAGAGCACAATGAACATTGCCTCATCTACAAATTATATTTTTCTCTTACCAGCTGGAATAAAACATAATTAAATGAGACAAGTCCTAAAAAGTCTCCACACATTTATCTTAATCTTTTCTCTGTGAAAAAGCTTGGGAATAGCCTGCTGCTTCAGACTGTAACAGATGCCTGGGCATTAAGTCTCTCTGACGTGCATGCATATCCTTTTACATCTCATCAGTCTTCATTTTCATTTTATATTTTTGATCAGCTGATTTCTGTCCTTAACCTTGCCTGATTGATTTTGAAACCACTTCTTGAAAACCACCTTAATGGAAAGGAATGAATGAGAGAATGAGAGGAAACTATTATTCCAGTTACTGTGGAGCTCTGGTCCCTAAATTACTATGTTGATAGTTAACCAAGTTGGAAGTTAGCATATTTGCCCTTTATTTTTAACAAGCACGCTTTCTATGAGAATTTTATCTCCTGAAGTCTCCCTAGAGAACTACAGCATATGCTATGAGGTGTTTTCAGGAATAGATTCATCATCCTATAGGGCAATCCAGATGTCAACACTGAAATCTGCTTCTCTTACAGAGTTTTAAGATAGTTTTGGTTCAATTGTAATGCAAAGTATTAATTTTTCCTCTGTTGTAATGCAAGTATTATGCAGTTTTCACTCTACAATAAAATGCTGTGCAAGTAGACAAGGCTAAAAGTATGCCAAAAATTACACTCCTACCAATATTGTTCCACAACAATTATCTCAAAATCAGAAAATTTAATTTCTTTAAAATCAAGTTGCACCTCATGACCTTTAGCTGATTGCTTCCAAAAGATTCTGGATAGTCTGCTTCTTTTCATATAATTTTGTTTCTGGTTGAAAAGCAAATCCTTGCTAATGCCAAAGATCATTCTTATTGGGAAAAAAAAACAAAATTAACTGTGCCAGCCTCTGGAACACTGAGTTTTTTTATCAAGTGTACCTTGTCATGCAGATTGCATAACAAGAATTTTTCTCTCTCTTTGTTGACTTTTCAAGCTTTTTTTATTAATTAATATATTTGTGTAGCTATACCAAGAAATCTTTTATGACAATGTTCTAGAAAACCTACTTGCTGAACTAAATTTCTTCTCCTTTACATGAGAACTGAGAAATTTTAATTTTAGAATTCTAACCTTTAAATGAAGTTTCAATAAATGAGGTAATATAAAGAAGACACAGCAGTTATATCTTAATTTATTGCACTCATAAGCAAATTATGAAGAACTATTTTTTTACTTAGTCAATCCTGCTAAATGTTATAACGATGAAATTGTACAGTCATCTTATCTGGATGGCAGTCACTGGAAATTTTGTGAGCAAGACTTGTCCATGTTATTTCAAATATGCTCAGATGCTTCTAAGTAATCTGTAAATTGGTTAAATAGTTTATTGTGCCATTATTGGTAAAATAGTTCATGTAAACCATTTATTGCAGCATAAATCTACAATCAGTATTTGAGTAATTAAGTAATTTTCTGTGGCTAGCACACAGAACTGATGATTCGTCCCATTTCTATATAAAAACTGCAAAAAACCTGGAATTGTAATTCCTTCTCATAGTCATCATCTGGCTTGTGTAATTATTTTGAGAAGTTATGATTTAGATCACCATCAGCGCTATAAAATCTAAATATTTTGGCTGAGGATATGTGGCTTAAAGAAGGACATGTATAGCAATGAGTTAAGAAACAATCTCCCACTTTGCATTTTGACAATTGCAAGAATGCTTTGATCTCTCTGACTCCTCCAGAAGAAATTTAATGTTAGTTTATGAAATTTATAGTTTATAAATAAGCAACCCAGTATGGATCCTCATCCTAACCCCTCAAGGTTTGCTTAAACTGCTTCTTTCAATGCTTCCAGTCTCCTTCAGCTGTTCCAGAAGAGACAAGAGTTCCAGGAGGTCTGTGAGTCCACACACAAGCACAACATCTACATAATAACCTCTGTTATAATACTGTTAGAGATCACAGTAAGCAAAAACTTTTCTTTTAAACTTCTTAACATATATATCCTCCTTACATTTTATAGGTAAAAATCCCCAGTTCTCTAAATCCTTGCTATATTGGTGCTAGGTCAATCTGAAATCCCAGGTACTACTTGGTTTCTTCAAAACTATGAAGAAACCACTGCCAGCAAAATAACTAAAATGGCTACTGAGGTTGGCTGAAAAAAATCATAACCAATTGCTTTAGCAGTCCAACAGAAAATATAGTACTACCCATTGGCTAAATATCTATATGCATATTTGACAAGAAAATATATTCACTTGAAGAGAGGAAAATTCTGTATTCCTATGTGAAAAAACTGAGTTTTTCCTGCACCTCTCATGATGTAGGATTTTAGGAAAGCGGTAGGTTTGGTGACTTCTGCCTCATGGAAAGCATTTCGTAATATGCATTTTTTGTCCAGCTGCTTCACCAGTATGTTTTATGTTAATTATTGTTCCTTTGTGGATTACCCTAATCAGATTTTATTTTTTTGTTAATGAAGAGTATAGAAGTCTAGAGTTGAAAATGGCCTTGAAACTCCATCCTTTCTGTTGTTTTTTTTCTCATTTTCATATTCTGGAAGACATCACAAGGCTCTGCAATTCATTACTAATTACCCAGGAACCAGGATGTCTTTAATGGCTGCACTGAATGGTAACTCTGTTCACCCTTAAGGAATTTTATGTCTCTTGCTACCAGCAACTCAATCTCTTCATTCTCACACACACATTATTTAAGTACCCACTCTGACTTTACTTTTGTGACTCTCTACATGGAGGTGTTGCATATTTTAAAACAAATATTTCCTCTGCATATTGATAGAACATTGCTATGCAGTCGTTCACAGAATCTGAGGATATTTATGGAAAGGTCTTTCAAAAGTCATGTTGAACTTTTCATTCTGTGATTCCTTCTTTGTTTCAGTTACTCATTTCTATATTTCACTGAGTGTTTGACTGCCCAAACATGTCAGAATCCCAAATATACTTTTGAATCTCATCAGTATCTGGAATCTTAAGATCTTAAGGGTGTTCACTAAAGCTTTTGAAGAGAACTCAGTTAGATAAACAATCTTCACTAGTAAAATCTTCTAAGTTTTCATTGGTGAATAGCTGATGAAATTATGGGTGTACTCAGTGGCCTTCTATTTTGATTTCTGACTGACTAGAATTGTTCTATTTGATTCATTGAGTTTCACAGAGTTCATTGCTAGACATCTGTCTGAATGCCATTCACTTTTTGTCTAAATCATTATTCCTAACTGCCTGTGACAGTTTAATAATTACATTTGCATCCCCTTCATCTTTAGAACAAGCTCGGAGATGCTGAAAGATGTTATGCCACACTGTATTGTCATTTCTTTTCAGACACACATAATCTTGTCTTATACACTCATAATTGAGTTTATATGCCCAGTTTCCTGTGACTTTATTTTTGCACACTGTATGGCAAAATCTTATAAACATACATACTCTGAAAATTGTTTTTGAAAGTATCTCTGCAGTCAAAAGAGCAATATTTCTCATAAAATACTTGTAGTTTTCTTTAGATAATTGGGTTTCACTGAAACCAAAGTAGATGTCCTCTAATTTTGTGTTTTCAAATGTCTTGGATAAACAGTTTCCATAAGTGAGCCAAGATCTGGAGATTGTTTTGTCAAGAGTTCTATGGCATCACAAAAGTTAATGCCTCATATCTACTATGGGCAGGGATTTGTGAATTTCTTTGTACTGTATTAGGATCCAGTAACAAATAATGCCATAGTCCAGGCTTATAAAAATCCATCTGAGGAAAAATTTTTTGTAGTTTTGAAAGATTCTTTACAGTGCAGGGTTTCATTCTTTTTTTAATCAGCCCTTGCTGATTACCAGCATATATAGTACATTGGAAGAATATTGGATTGCTTTTATGAAGTAGTTTGCTTTAAAATAAGTTGAGTCTCCAGAAAAAGTGCTGTAAATTCAGATTTTTTGAAATTGGATAATTTAATTCTGTTTTGTCAAAAATGTCTTCCTCTATATGTAGCAAGTTTAGACTTGGTACTTTGTATATTTATTTAGCAGACGATTGCAGGGAACATTAAATGTGCCTAAAGAGAAGAGTTCCTCTTTACATGAAACTGAATGCTTTTAAAACTAAAATTATCCTTTTGAGGAAAGTCAGTGCCTCTTATGTTTTTGGGGTTAGGAGACAGAAGGTTTATTTTCTTTAATTGAGGTTTTATTTATTTCATGTGTTTTACTCTGGCATGTATAGTATACATGGGGAGAAGGAAACTGTAACTCTCACCAAAATGCACAGCAGCAATTTTCTCATGAGATACGCAAAACCTCATTCTCATGAGATATGTAGTCCCCCTGCCTAAAGAACAGAAGACAAGGATATACTGGAATGGAAATAGAGTCAAGGATCCAAGAAGGAACCACAGTGTTTTCAAAAGATTTTGTTAATAATTGGTGTGAGTACTAATTTGAAAATGTGCAAGTTAGCTTATTGACTGATTCCTTTCCATCAGCACCAGTGTCTGAATTAACAGAGTGCCTGATATATTAGAAAATTAATTCAACCAGCAGCTGAACTGTTGGTGGTATTTTGTTTGCTTGTTTGCTTTGATTTGGTTTGTTGTTTTGGTTTCTTGTTTTGACCAAAGTCAAACCAGAAAACTGATGTAGGAGACATTTTATTTATTGAAGTAATTTCATGTATTCATCCTGCTTGGAACACTTGCCTAACAGTGAACAGTTTCCCCATAAAAAAAAGTAGAGGTTATGGTGAAGGGATGGAAAATTTAATGTTAGGAGTCATGGTTTCTATTTACCCTTCTTCTGGAGGACCCAGAAAAACAAAATGACATTGAGCAAAGATGGCTGAAGGATTGAAAAGCACTCTTTATGCTAAATAAGCCAAACATATTAAAAATATTATTATATTTTTACAAAATATGTGGACACGTATGCAATAAATTTCTTTATTTCATCTACATTAAGAGGGAGAGGTAAACCATTGGAAGAAAAGTCAAGATGATACAATGGTTATTAACCTTGTAGAAAATTCTAGGAACAGATGTTCAGTGGAATGAAATAGCAGTTAATGCAGGATAGTATTTCAGAGTTCTCTGTTGGATTATTTAGTTTCAGGATTATTTGAAGGAAAGGAAAACTTGGGTAACAGAAGTGTTTTATGAATTTTACTCCTTTATTTTTTAAAATAGACCTTTTCCTGTTACACAATGTTAAAAATGCAGATGCAATTCTCAAGTACTTTTAGATGTTTGCAACTGAGTAGTCAATTGTCAAATTGTTTGGAGTGGTGGAACATGCGTGTTAGAATCTAAGGGGTTTGTTTATTTGTTTGGATTTTTTCTTTCATTTTTAAAATAAGAATAGGTTTCTGACTCCAGAACCAGAAGTAATCTAGTTTTTGAAAATTTAGCTAATGCAAATTTCTAAATCTCTTTTCTCTCAATCATCACTATCCATTATATTCTAAGAAATAAATTGAAGTAGATTTTTAAATACAGCTAAATTGAAGGGAAAACAAACAGAAAAAGAAAGCCTCTAAACCAAAATAAACTTAACAGAACTTTATCTATTTGAAAGACAGAGCATTTGTTTATTGGAGGAAAAACTTACTAGACTTAGCTAATGGTTAAACATTAGACTTCAAATCAGAAGCATATCTTTAAAAGAAGTAAGGAATTAAAAAGTGAATATTTCTGGAATTTAAGTGTTCTAAGTGTTAGAAAAATAAGATTGTTCAAGACAAGTTCCTGTAGACAGGCCTGTGGGAATTATTTATCTCCAGATCTTCCTAATTTAGCTGTTTCCAGTTTACCTTTCTTATGCAAGGCTTCTGCCTCTCACTCATTAGAGAGTATTAGTCATTTAAGCACTGAAAGGGCTTGATCAGAAATCAGTCTGAAAAAACAAATATGATAACTGGTTTTGATACTGAAATATACTCTGTAGTGTGTCCTTCAAACATTTCTGGTTTATGTATGGAAGTCACTCAGTGTTTACTCAAATCATGATGAAATTGCTTTTCTGTAAATCCAGTCATGCATTTTCAGGCTTCAGAATAGTGGGTGCCTATTTGTTGTGTTATGTTTGTTTATTTGGTTGGTTTTTGTAATTTATTACTGTATTATCAAAAGTTTTGTCTTAGGTAACAAAGGTATCCTTCTTACAGGAAAGTTATTCAAAAATATTAAAAATTTTGAGCACCATAGTTAAAAATGCCACATCAGCTGAGGGATATAGGTTATTTTATCAGAAAATAGTAAGTCTTTAAAATATAAAAAAGTTTGGTATTAATAATTCTTACAGCACATCAGAGACTAGTTTGAATATAAGTAATTTTTTAATTAATTGGGTTGTTCTGGCATATCACTCTCATGATACTGTTTGTTTTGCTTTGTGTGGCCGTCAGACGTGTGGTACCTTCACTTGCCATTTAGGATTTTCCTAAACCCTTTACAACAGATAGCTGCTAGCTGTGAGGAAGATACATGAAGGCAATGTTTTTCAGCTCGATAAGCCAATTAATATAATTTCAGAAGACTAAAGATAGCAAACCACCCAGATCTACTGCCTCTTCCCATTTGGTTTTCTTCTTTCCTCAACTATGTGGGGCAGGAATGCTGTGTGGAAAACTTCTCATGGGGTGAATAGTGAAGTGGTAGATAACAAAAGAAGGTTATATAATTTCTTTCCATTCTTCCAGATATTCTTGTTCTTTCTTAGGAGAAATAGTTTTAGCTTTACACAGAACAGGATGCCAATTTATTTTTAACTTTGCTTTGTTTGTAGAAGTAAAGATATAGTGTTCTGTAATACAGAACTATCACCAGGGATATCAAACAGTTTTCAGCTAACAGGTAGTACAGCAATTACTTCATGTTCTCAAGAAATTTTCTTGGTAGATATTTTGGAAGGAAAAATCAAAAGGCTTATAGTGTAATGAATGTTCAGAGAAGTTCCTTTGGAAGGAATTCCACTGCTTAGAAAATTCTCTGGTTTTGTGGCTGACACAATGCAACCAATGAGCCCAGTCCAGAAGAAAAATGGAAGCAGGCTGCAGAATTTTTTGCATTGCGCTGCTTTGCTGTGCTCACAGAGCGTGGCAAATTTAACGTCAAGTTGCAAAAATACCTGAAAAAGGCTTCAAATTTGTCATATTTATCCTCCACACACTTCCCTCTCTTACTTTCTCTCTCCTGCTCTCCTCTTCTTCTAAATGAGCGTGCTAGAGGAGAGTCAGTACTTAATCTTGTCAAACTCTGGTCAGTGTGCCCTTCATTTATGGCAACAAAAGGAATTTTCACCTTGCTTCAAATGTAACTGTAATTGGATAAGTTACTAGGTAGACACGTACCAGAGGCTCCTCATAACTTTCTGCTCAGCTGCTGCTAGAAGCTCAGCTCTGATTTAAGCTTAAAGGTCAATGGGGATTTTTAACGTTCATAACACCTTCCTCCTCACCCTGCCCTCTGTGCTGTGGAGTCATTTGTGCCTGAACGAAGGCAAATGTCAACAGCAGCGAGAATGATGGCGTTGTGCCTCTGTGCACAAATCTATGTGACTCCACAGGTGGGAGCAGTGAAGATCTCTGGGTGGTAGGGGAGGCTTGGTTGGGCTTTCCTGTAACACAGGACAGCTTTCAGAGCATCGCTGAGCAAGGTCAGGTCATGGCGTTACTTAGCCAACACCAAATAAGTGTTTGGTGCTTTAAACAATTCACGGCTCAGAAGGAGTATTTAAATAATTTAAATAGGAGTAAAATTTCTATAAATTATGAAGAAAATTTAATGAAAAATTAGTAAATTTCTTAAGAAGTTAGGTTCAGGAATTATTGTTCTTCAGCTATGTAGGCAGGAGAATATTTCAGTTTGCTGTTTACATTTTAAGGCAATAGAATTTTGAGGAGGATTTTGAAAGAGAGGTATTGATTTTTGCCTTGGGGCTATTCTCAGTCTGGAGTCTGAATAAGATTCAACTGGCACTGGTGGAATAGCTACACAGGTTATCCTATGGTAGTGACATTAAAATGACTTCAAAGTTTGTCTTTGTATTGGAGAAGAGCAGTGGATATAGGGAACAGAAAAAATAAGAAAATCTGAAAAGTTACATTTCAGATTGGTTTATGTGGAAAGGAATGTATTTGAAAGTATTGAAACTTGATGGAATGATCTGCAGATATATGGGACAGGAGTATGCATTTAATGCCTTTGCAGAAACATAAAAATTGCCTCTAGGGGCTTTATCTCTGAGGCACTGGTATTGCAGCAGCTGAATCTCTCCAGTGTTCTTTAACTCACATAGGTTTGTTTTGACAGTTTGGTCAGATGGAAGATAAGAGATTAAATTCAGGTAGGCCATGTGATATTAATGGCAGTATGTTATGAGTCCAGTGGTAGGGCTGTACAGAATACAGAATAAAGTCACATGAGTGATCCTTGATAATAAAAAAGTTGATGTAATTGACCTTATTCAAAAGAGAAGAAAGATAAAGGCTTATGCATAGTCTGCATGAAAAGAATGTTGCTGCATGTGGCCTGGAACAGTTTGGATCTAGTCTCGATGTTGTTGAAATACTACTTCTAGAATCATAGTTTCTTGGAAAAATATCTAAAAGAAATACTTTGCTGAGTCAAAACTTGAAATACTTAGTACCCTAACAGAGTGTTATTAAATTGGAGAGCCAGAGGGGTGAATTCCAGCTGACTGATAGCTCTGTGAAGGAGGGAGGCATCTTGGTGGTGGTGATGTGAGGGTGTGAGTTTCTGACTATCAGGGCTGTCAATCAAAGAAGCACTGGTATTTCATTAATATTGAGCTGAATATATTATAGCTAGCTCATATCCAGGCCTCAGGGTGTTATTTGAAGGTAGGAGAAAGGTTTCTAGATAATGAAAAAAACCCAAACCCAAAACAACTTCAAATATTTATTCATGATCAGGATATGGAGCTGCAATTCAGCAGGGTCTCTGAAGAAAGCCCTTGTGGTTCAGCTGCAGTTATTATCAATTTTAAAATGTGTCTTGTGTTTGAATTCCTTTAACCATAATCTTTCCTGAAGAAAGCCTGTGTGTTCCATTAGCAGCAACTGATATATTTGTACAATTATTAGTACAAATTGTACCAGTTGAAAGTTGTAATGGCATCATCAGAAAGGAGGAAACATTTTGTAATCAACTGCCAGCAGTACACAATTGTCCTCTCATGCTCCTCCTCTCTTACTTACGGAATTTCCTGTTTCTTTAAACCACCTCTAAGTGTAGCATAGGCCAAAGCTGTGAACAGGAATGCTCAAACAAAATCCCACCCACAGTTCTTACTTACGGAATTTCCTGTTTCTTTAAACCACCTCTAAGTGTAGCATAGGCCAAAACTGTGAACAGGAATGCTCAAACAAATAAATTGTATGGATGATCACATGCCACTGCTGAAGTCTGAGTCCTTCCCTTCACTTACTGATACAGATATAACCATAGCAGTTCATAGAATATATGTATTCCTATTTATTATAAATTTTTGATGAGAAATAATTAAGGCACTTTAAATGAACAATTATTGATATATTTATATTATGTAGAAATATTAAACAAAAATATTATGCTCTCTTTTTTTTGGGGAGGGTGGAAAACCAAAGAACAACACACACACAAAAAAAGGCAACCAACCAAATTCTAAACCAAACCATAAAACAAAAATTTTCCAGGTCCTAATTTGTGACGACTAAACTTTTTTAATCAGAATGACATATAAGTGCAAAAAATATTCACTATAAATAAATACTCCAAAATATTCCACATGCCCCCAATATATCACAATTAAAGTTTTAGTTTACTTGTTGTATTTAAAAGATGTTCAATTTTGACGATTTTAAAAGCAGAAGGAAACATAATGTTGGTCTTGAAAATGTTTTAATGGCTTATTCTCTATGTAAAAATCACATTCAATGTGTCTATATTAACAGATATCCTATTATGAAGTTGACCCTAGTGTAATAATTTTTTTTAATTCATGTCATTCTGATGGGTGACATTTAATGTATGGTGAAGGGCAGCACTGAATTGTTATGCACCCTTAACTAGATATTTCCTTTGCTGTGATGTTAAATGTTAGACAGGAAGGCAGTCACAAATTGAATAGAAAGGCCAGATTTTTTATACAACCTTTGAATGACCAAGCTTTTTTTAAAGTCCATATATTTTACATTACAAAATATGATTTCACACTTTATTATGTGCATTTAGAGGGTCCTCTGCAGTATCTTCCCTGCAACTTGTGACAAACTCTGAATTAAATGAAAAAATCATTAAGTGCTTCACTTTTAAAAGAGGGAATATTTGAATTTCTCAAGTATATTTCTCTCTTATACCGGGTTTTATTCTCTTAAAGAGAAATAATTATCAATTTATTATTATTTTATGTTACTATTATAGAATAGACTATCACTGTTTTATATTACAAATTTGCATTCTTATTCATAGATACCCAATAGCCATCTTTTAAAAAATTTTTTTGGACCAAGATGGCAAGATCTTCTGATCAGTCGTGCATATGAATCCCTTATTATTGCAAACATGCCAGTCAGCACTATGAGCAACTTTGCAAGGCCTAGTAGAGAGTTAGTAGAGAGTTACACACTGTTGGACTAGATTGCACCGAGCACCTACAGACTGAGTTCTCCTAATTAAACATATTTAAAAGTAAGGACAAATATAGGATATTATAGCATGAAGTTTAAGAATTATAGGTAAACCTTCAGAGGCAGTGTTTGGTGTGTGTTTTTATTTAAAAATAATTAAATGTAGAATGGATGCAATGCGTTTGCAGCTCCTGTCCTTCATGTAGGATGTTGAGATTTCTTAAGGTAAAAAAAACTGTCTAAATGTAGTCTTTGAAGATGTGTGAGCTTGATAAGTATTCATGTAAAGTAGTTTCTGAGAACTCAGCCCACCCTTGCAGTTTAGGAACATTACAAAACCTAGTGAAGTCCATGACAGTGGTAGCACATGATAGATTTAGACTAACACAAATACAAGGAGTAACATTCTCCACATAAAATGAAGAAATCCTTTGTAAAGATGTATATAATCATTAAGGTTTACATAGGTCTGTTATTTCTGGTGTAACATATATGATTTCTTCCCTGGAAGCATGAAAGCATTTCTTTTCCCCATTGTGTTAGAGCATGGGCTAAATCAATGTGAGTTATTTCAAAAAGTTGATCTAAGGTATTGCTGACATTCTGCTGATGCACATTGTGCATATTCTTTGAATATTTGAATGTTAGCAGACCAGATTTGCTGATTTTCTTTGACAATAAATTCTGAGTTCCGTACCAGAAGTTCAGTTTCTTGAGTTTTAGTAAGCCACTTTATTGGTTTACTAAAACCTTCTTGAAGGTGTGTTTTGGGGAATATAAAGGAGAATCCATGCTAAAATTGCTTTTCTTTAGATTTAACAGTCTAGGCTCTAGGAGCAGATGAATGAATTTACTTGGGAGGAGTCAAGTTATTTTACATATTAAACTTAGCAGAACTGTATTATTTTTACAATCATTTTAGGGCTGCTTAATAAGTCATTCTTAATTCAGGAACAATTTAAAGGCAATGAAGATAATAGATACTTCTTGGAACAGATATAAACAAGGTGTTATTCAAATATTTAGCATAAATTAAAAGAATTTAAAATTTGGGGAAAAGTATATACATTTTATTTTTAAAAAAATTAAAGTGCTGTTTCACGGTTTCAGGATGTCAAAGTGTTTAGTTTGAAATTGGCATTCATAGGCATGGCAGTTTTAAAGGAATACTCTTCACAACACACAGTAGCATTATTGTTTTTTGTTGCCACATGACAGATTGCTTTAGTTCAAATATGTGCAATTTTACTAGAATTATAAAAATCCAAGTATTCTTTATTCTGGGCTAAGAAAAAAGCAAATTATGCTATATAAAATAAGTCCTTTTAAAACAGTAAAAGTTTTCAATTAGAGAACAGGAACACAAAGGAGAAATGATGGAATTATAGTGAAGAGAGAATTATGTGGAGAAGATAAATTATTCTTTACTATTTGCCCTTTTTCAGATTACAGAAAAAGAAAGAATGTTAAATCAAATTGAAAACAACAAATTTAAAACATAAAAGATAATTTAATTACTTTTGTGGGTTGTTAATTAACCTCTGAAACTTTTCTTAGGATAAAGTAAAAAAAAGAGTGCTTTTCACTAAAGCTGTAGTGATTAGATATACAAATGCATCTGTGGTAGTTCTTCATGTGTGAAGCAAGGGTTGGAGTTTATAAAGAAACTTTCTCAGCATCGTGTGGGGAATTTCAATTTTCATGTTTTTCAACTTTAAATTTTTTTGCATCTTCATATTAAATGCTAGTATTAATACTAGCCAGAAACAGAGTATATTTTTGTAGCAATTTTTCATTATATTTTTTCAGAGAGCAGTAGTGTTGAGGAAAAAAAATCACCTAAGTGGTAAATAGCAGGCATTTTCATTTTCTCATGTTAATATTTGCTATAGTAACAGTCATACCTATTGTGAAAATTTTAGTAAAATAGTAAACCTAATTTATAGATGGTGCTGTGTAATGTCATTTTATTTCATGTTCTGTGCGCATCATTAACCTGTTTACACTGTCTGTTGTGAAAATTCTGTGTGCATCAGATCCATACACAAGTCAATGCATAGATTTGGGAAATTTTACTTTAGACTGTAGGTCTATTACAGAATCCCCAAAGATTGTGTAAAATATTTCCAACAACTTCTGTAGATGTTAGTTAAGGTCCATTTGAACACATAAACCAGCAAACAACATGGAATGCAATTAAGTAGAAAAGGATATTTCAGTGAGGTGAACGCATATAGGATAAAATACAGGATCTTTAGGATAAAGTGTTCTCGAGTTTCTTGAGTTAGTATTTGAAGCAATGGTGAAAAACATGGCCTTGAATTTGGGCCTCTAGGAATGTTACTGGCATCATGACCATTATGAAACAAAAGCTGCAACTGTCATCTAAGTTGGTTCAGAATATGCACCTGAATATTTATTTTACTATAGTAAGTGACAATTAGGTAAGTTTTTCCCTACTTCCCTTTTAATAATTCCTGATTTACATATTTATGTCTAGCAGTTCAATGAGGTTAAATGATGTGTTGAGACGGAAAGTTGTTGTTGATTAAAATAGCTATAAATCATGCCAGACAGAGTGGTAAACAGGTAGGCTTTTATTCTTGTGAAAAAGATATTTCAAGAATCATGTAAATATTACTTAATGCTACTTATTTATTAATACTTATATTAATTAATACTTAAATATTTACTTATTAAGTAAATATTACTTAATTTTTCGGTTGAAGACAAGAATGTGGGAAGAAAAAAAAAAGAGCAAATTCGATTCTGAATGATCTACAGATAATTTTAAGTTTAGGTAATAGCTTTGTTTGGGGTTTTTCCAGGCGTGTTTAATAACTGCTGATGTTTAGGCAGTTCTATCTGTAATAATAAATGTCTACTTTTGTATTTAAAGTCAGAGGCTCGAAAAAATTTTGTACATAGGTATCTTTAAAAGTGTCTCTACCTGTTTACTGTGCTGTCATTATTAAAGACCTCACAGACAAATATTATTTCACTTTCATTTATTGCATGTAATTTTGATATCTATTTTTAAAAAGACATAAAATGCACATAAATAATTCATTAGTATAACTAATCATAAATGTAATGTCAATGTATATATTTTATATTTTGTAATGAGTATTTTTCAGTAAATTAAAAATATGTTTATCTCTATATTATATTTGATTATGTAGACTCAGTAAAAAATAGCATATATAAATTTAAAATATTGCTAGGAGCATATGAGTTTGCTGTGTCTCATGCAGTCTTACATTATATTAAATCATGACATAAAAGCAAATATGTTTAGTTAAATTGTTAGTGACATCATTTCCTTTGAGAATACTTCATAAAAACAACATGTGGCTTAGTTGTTTGATGCTTACAATAATCCTGCTTGCATTTTCACCTAATTAACCCAAGAAAATCCATTGGAATATTTAGTCCTTTGCATTAATTTTAATATATTTTTTCATTTGAATAAAATTCATCCTTTTATTTTCAGGTCAAAAAAAAGAAATCAGTACAATAATTTAACCACTGATTTTTAGTTTTATTTTAAAGAACAGCAAGAAAAGAGGGTTTGTGGTCAGGTGAAAATATTTTTGCTGAATTTCCTAATGTATTACTGCTGTTTCATTTACAGAAAACAATACCGTTCTTTTGCATGAACTTTTTCCTTCTTCATTCTCAAATTTAAAGCCACTCTGCCATCAACAATGTATGTATAAAAAATTACCTTATAGTAGCAAAAAAAAAAAATCAGTCATAATATAAAGCAATTTTAACTTGGATAGATTAATTGTACTGTTATATCCGAATGAGCTAAAGCAAATTTTGGGTCCATTCTGTCAGTCCTTAATCAAAGAAAAAGTTTTTCCATAATTATTCTCAGTTTATTGTTTAATGGATGTTTGAGGGGTTTTGTTTTGATTTTTTTTTTATAAGCCAGAATGAATTGCATGTGTATTTCTACTGAGAGAATATAACTTGAAGATTGAATTATTGCATTTGAACTTGGCTGAAAGTGTAACATGTTGAACTCTACATAGGTTTGTTCAGGAAGGTGTGCTCTTAAATAATGCATCCAAATTAAAACAGCAACTATTTGATTTTTGGTCTTTTTCTTTAACTTTCAGAAGCACAAATATTTTCCATATGAGAATGAGCAAGAAAGAAATATTATCCATCTCTTTTATCTTTTCGTTACTCTCTGAGCTAATTTTTTGTGGCTAAAATTAAAATCAAGTTTAATCTCGTGACAAGTGCTTGTGACAATATAGTGACCTTTATATTTTATCATTCTGAACATTTCTTCCTTGTTTGTAGTGAAAAGAAAATGCTTTATTTGAAGTTTTACAGTAAGAGTCCAACTGAAAATTTTTAAACAAGTATTTGAAAGCATATACTTTTATAGTTGCCGGCTTCCTCTTACTGGATTGTAAAATATGGAAAACTAGTAAGTACTGTTCCGTGTAGATAGACAATAATTGCTCAGGCAAATTTGAAAGGACTAGGCAGTATTTCTTGAACAGCTTGATTTTACTGATGTTATCAGATAAATATAACAGAAAAGAGAAATCTTACGTTGCCTGAGAAGGTGAGGAATTTCATAGTTGAGTGAGTGTTTGGATATAACAAAACAGGATTCTTAGGAGCATGAACCTGACTTTTTGACCTGGTTTATAAACCTGTGATTTATTTTTTCCGTTTGCTCAAGAAATCTAGTGACTGTGCATTACTGATATTGATTGTTGCTTGACTTAATAATAGAACTGATTTTGTCCTGTTTCACTTTCTGTCTGCTTTTTAGAACTGAAAGGGATCATTGCCATTTGTAGTAGCTTGGGATTAGATCACCCCAGCTGAATAAATGTAACTGGGTCAGAGCAAATTACCGAATGTGTTCACCTCTTCAGGATGAGTGGCTGCATGAACTGCACTGTAATTTTATTTTAGTTTTTGCATTGTGAACAAAACTAGTAGACATTTTGAGCACAACTACTAGTAAAATGAAGGCAATATGAGTTTGGCATGATAACAATGTTATTGCTAATGATTTTTACAACTTCAGAAACTGAATTAAACTGAAAAAAACAATGCCAACAATTCCAATAGTATGAAACCAGAGCATTCAGAATGGATATATGTGCAATCCCTGCGTCTTCCAAGATTGTAGTAACTTTAATTTAAATTCTTATTTGCATAAATTGAGCCACCCAAACAGAACTTACTGCAATATTTCCTAAGATCCAGTGTATTCCTGCTGGTGTTTCCTTTTTCTTACAACTCAGCCGCTATTTGTTCTGCAGTCTGTTGGTTTCTGGAGTAACAATCCATTACAGAGTCCATCCATCAAGAGTATTCTTCCTCTACTCTAAGATGTGTCAGTAGCAAAAAACATCTTGTAAGGAATCTATACATTGTCAGGCAATACAGTGAGTCTGCTCTGAAAAGTACCAAACACGCCCACACCCATATCCCCTTATTCTTTTCCCATTGCAGGAAGGAATGTTGCATTTTCTTTTCCTTTTTTTTTGATTTTTCTTTTTTTGAACTCTTCCATTATGCGGACAATATTCTGTTGTCTTTGTTCCAGAAGGGATTTTTATATTCGGTTTAATTATCAAGTTCTTTCAGAAAGATTTTTATATTTTTTATGGGTCAGTTTGATAGTAATAGTTGTTAAACATACTTATATACTAAAGAAATCCATATATAATATTTATAAAATATCTACTCCTGTGAAATATACAATCAGTAAATGCCCTACTTTTTCTGAGGAAAATGGGTTCATTTACCATGTCTCTCATCCCAAAGAGATTAAAGCTGAACCCTAAATTTTATTAGAAATCTCTTTTAAGGGCAGATCACAGTTTTCCACTGAAACAGCTCTCATTTGCTTTTTATCAGCAAGTGGGGATGATTTTGAATGCCTCATCTTTCCCTATAATCCTGTGATAATTGCATCCATTTAGTCTGCCATGTAAGGCATCCATGCATTTTAATCTTTTGTTTACAGATACCTAGCGCTTCTCCTGCTTTCCTCTTGAATGCTAATGGAGAGTGCAGGTCTCAGCCTGTTCAGGATAAATAACCAGTTAAGTAAGAGCTTTAAAAACTATAGCCTCACTAAACTATGTAATGAATTGATGAAGTGTCATTTTTACACTGAGAGATTGCTTCCAAATGTTGAACTTCGAGAGACAGACATTTAATGAATATGCCTTCATTAGAGTGATAGAGTATGAATGAATTTCTGCATTTTGTCATTGTTTTGTGGCTTACATTGCCATTAACTGGAAAAATATATCCAACCTACAAAATATAGTTCTCTAAAACCCTACAAAGCAATTAATGGAGATTCAGTATCTTTTAACTGATGGCAGTAAAGACAGAACCTGGTAGATGTAGGACAGCTAACATTTTTGTCTTCTAATTTACTTTCAGGAAATGCATAATTATGAAAAGATACAATGAAATTAACTTACTGGCAGAGATGAAAAAAATTGTTAGGGAAAGATAAAAAAAGTGAGATTGTTCAAAAGGACATAGTGTGCACTAGGACTCAAATCCTGCTTCATCTGACAAGGAGTGACTTCAGTGGGAGGCTCACACTCATACCAGATACATGGCAGTGCTTTTTCTCCATTCTTTCCCTAGAAATGTGCATTAGGAAATGATAGCCTAGAAAAAAAAAAACCCAAGAGTAACTATTATTAAAGTAAATACTTTTTATAGGTAAAAAAAAAAAAACAAAACAAAACTAAAGAACTTCAGCATGACAATAAGAGCTTTTATATTTGTTTTTTGCAGTAGGCTTGTCCCTATGGATTCCTTCCACTTACTGAGAGGAACTGTAACATCCTCTGTAACTTTAGAAATCTGAAAGCAGGTAGGACCAGGTCCTTTCTTACACACAGCATAGGCTACATAATGAAAAAATACAGAAGTGAAGTGCACTTTTCTCTGTTGTTTTGATGGTCTTCTTATCAAGCATTGTTTGACTTCAGTTTAGATAGAAGTACACCGTTTTTGGTCAACGTTTGCTTCTTTATTTTATAAAATTTAAAAATTAGACAAAGAAACATAATTCCAGAACCAAAGGAAAAAAAAAAAAAAAAAAAGGAAAAAGTAGAGATCTTCAATGAGTAAGGGGCAGGGCTTCCCCATAAATTCTTAACGTATTTACAGGCAGTGTTGCAGACTGAATGAAAGGAGGGAAGTTCTGATGCAGCTGATAGAATTCAAGAAGGCAATTCAGTCTCCAAGTAATTCATTGTCCTATTTCTGACAGCTACACCTAACAATAGTATATGGCCTTCTTACACTTTTCATTTGCACTCTAAGCAAGAGATTAAGAACAAAGATGCAAATAATAAGAGATCAGACAATTTCTTTCCTGAGTGAGTAGTGTGTTATGAAATAAAAATAAAACTGAAAACAGAAAGAATGTTTTTTTGGAATATTTTGCATTTGCATTCAAGAACAAAAAAATTAGAATAGAGAGAAAACTTATTTATTGTGCAATATGTGCCAAAACTCACTACTCAAACTTCCATAAATGCAGTATTTTGCTCTGCTTTACTGCCCTTTCCAAAGAAAACTATTTTGGTATTTCTAGAACTAGAACTTTGAAACTTTTGGTATTTCTAAAACTTTGTATTTTCATCTAATTTCATAGTATAGAACTGAGCTACAGAGTCCAATTACAGGACTGTGTTTGAGAAGAGAATGTAGAATTTTTGATAACTTACCTTTGCTTAAAGCATATTCCATCTATTTAAAAAAACCTCTTCTAGGTTTTCTTTCTGTTAACTTTCAGTCAACACTTTTTAATTATATTTGTAGCTAAGTTGTTTATATGAATAGTTTTTCCTGTTTAACTTTGCATATTACTCACTGTGTTTATGACATGTAGTAGAAAATAAATTTTCAGCTGAAGTACAGGAGATCTAAATGGGGTCTGGGTCTTGCGACTATATTCTGTTTTTGTCGTAATGGAACTAAAATTGTGCACTGGACATTTGTAGAGTTATTAATCTGAAAGCCTGATTTCCATCTTAGGAAACATTCGCCCAGGCAGCAATTGACATGCACTTCCAGCAGCTAGTAGTTTTTGTACATATTTAATCTATATTTGTATATTTATATCTACAGTGGTAAAGTCTGAATACTCTGTACACGTGGCAGCTGATCTAAAACCTGAGGAGGACAGAGCAGTTTACAGGGCCAACTTACAATTTCCCTGTTACCATTTCTATTTATAGGGACAGAGAGGATCCTCTGGGATCTCTTGCCAGTGTTAAGGTGACTGCTGTTACTGTTCCCATGGTAAGCATTGTACCAGGGAGTGTTTGAAGCCAGGCTCTGGGGAATGAGCCACAGCTATCTTCAATTGACCTCAAAGCATTTGGTAAATTGACCTCAAAATCAGTCCTTGTGCTTCTTCTAGAAGAAGTGCATTATATATTTAAAGAATCATTTTGCTGTTTGAAATGCATTTTTAAGAGTTAAAGTGGATACGAATACGTCTCCCTATTCCTATCTCCCTGATCCCAATTGTCAGTGAAACAACCTCTCTCCTTCTTTCTTATTTTTCAATTAAGGCATGATATCCTCTATAAGCCTCTTAGGCAGATAATTTGCTACATAGGCTGTAAATTTTTACTTATTGTTGCAGTACATCAGAGCCATCCAATTGTCCTTAGAATTTGTTTTACTAAGAGTATTTGTCAAGCATTGACTTTGAAGGTTTCTGTAGTGTCATCTCTTAAAATCATTTCTTCAAACCTCAGGAGACAATTAGTTATGAAAAAAGCTGAAAATAATTTGAGATTCAGCTTAGCAGTTCAAATGTTCACTGAAGCCATATGGTCTTTTCTTTCTACATTCTTAGAAATACATTTAGAATTATATCACATCATGCAGTTATATTTTGCATTTTGATATCATGCATTTTATTTGTTGATTGGAAATAGTTAGAGAATTCCATAAAAATAAAATAGACCAGAAAATTTTCAATGTAAATTGGTAAAATGTACTCCAAGTAGGATATTGGGGAGAAATGCCATTGTTAGGAAAAGAGTCAAGTTTTGACTTGGTGGAACTAAATGTGGCTGGAATGCAACCAGTTGTCATATCAGGAATATAAAACTTGGATTATTTTGTCCCCAAAGAATATAATGATGTAAAAATGTTGTTTGGTACAAAATAGCATATCACCCTATACTGAAACCCACCTTTCTGGAGGTAAAATATATGACTGAAATTATAATAATTTTCATGGACAAAGCATCCCTCAGTAGCCTCCAAGTGTTCAGTAAATTACCTTCAAAATTGATCCTTGTGGTTTTACATGAAGAGGTACTTTGTGTGTGCAAATGCTGTCTGAATAAAGTCTGATGGAACACAAGTGTGAGTAACTGCTGCCATTCTGTTCAGCCATTACGGTTCAGGATACTTAGACTCCATATTAATTATAAAAGGAGTGAGAATTCTTAAGAATGTAATTTAAATTAATACTAAAGAATCATTATTTATTTATTATTATTTGTTTTAAAGAGGATTAGACTGTTTTTATACTGTAAGACTGCCACCTGATATATGAAGGTATGCATTTTTGAAACAAAAGAATGGCTGATTTTTTAAAAATTACTATATTTTTCATATAATAGCTAAAACTTCTGCTCCAAATTAATCTATCTTTACTGCTACAATAAAATAATAATGCTCATTACAGTGATGACATTTATGTCTCATTTGTACTTATCTTTTGAGCAGTGAGCTTAAAAGGATTCTGTAAGCATTAGAAAGATAAAATAGTACTCTTTTTGCATTTCTGAAACAACTTACTTTTTAAAAACAGCCACTTTCTTAATTATAGAAAAAATACTTGATTTATAATTTATTTTTAGTGAAATATGTTTATATCAATTCATATAGTAAAAAATTTGTAATTGTACAACATAATTATTGTAAATGTTATATCAGGAAGGAAAGAGGGAAAGGATGATCAAGAAATGTTGGACAAATTGCTGATATAACAAACATATAGCTGTAAAATAATTTCTTAAATAATAAAAATATTTTAATTTTCTTTGGGATTTTCATTATTGCTATTATACACTACCAAGAAAACCTTCATGGACAAAATCAATCCAAAATGTGTCTTTTTGAAGCAAAGACATAGTATTGACTGGCTTAGAAGATTACAGTGTTTGAAAAAAATAAAGAACGTTGTTTTTTAAGAAACAGAGTAGGGACCACCATAATCTGATTTCCCCTCAGTAGAGTAGTGAATAACCAGGTGCTTTCCTGCAGCTACATATGACAGGAAAAATCTCTTTGCATGTACTAATTAGTTTACAGCACCCTATAGCCTGGAGCCCAGCAGGAATTATTTGCAAGCAAGTGAAATATAAACAAAAAGACAGTTCTTGTTGTAAAGTAGCTGAATTGCTTCTTTGATCGTCAAGCAGTTTTTTCTGATGGGAAATGTTTCTTTTATTTTAGAAATGAATATGGATGGAAAGCTAAATCAGCAGAAGTCATAAGAAAGCTGTTGTGTTTCAGGTTGTGGTTGTTTCTTGAGACGAGTGATAAACTTTGTGAATTTGGACTATTATAAACACAAAATGAAAATAATGCGCGTTTATTTAAATATAATGGATTGAACTAAGAAAACAAAATGTTATGCTTGGAAAAGAAATATAAAAAAGAAACAAGTTTAAATACTTTCATGAATTTTCATAAATCTCTTAGAAAATTTTTGAATATTTCTTACTAAGATACGCTTTGAATGAACCTAGATTCAGACAGAATATCTTTATTTGGTATCTATACTGAATCAGTGGCTTATCTATTTTACATTTACACAATGTATCATTCAATGCACAGAGCATTGCATGCTCACAGCAAGAAGAATAACTCTCTCCAAATATTAAAGGAAGAACATAAAAATATCACAGTCTGAAAATACAGCTGCATGAAAAGTTAAAAGAACTACTGATATCAATGGCAAAATTCACATCATGTATTCCAGACCATAATAAGGATAACGGCATACAATTACACTTTTTTTTTAAATGTTTGTTTGTTTCTTAAGTTATCCTCTGCAGCCAGTACTAATATGATTATGAATATTCTTAAATTGTCCTTATGACATGATATTATGTGTTAGCTTAAATTCAGTGAAGGGAGCTTAAACAGAGGGATTTGACCTTACAGTCAGTTGGACAGACAAAAGGAGGATGTATGTAGTGTAGTACAATGAACGTAGTGACCTGCCTGGCATTAATAAATGATTATTTATTTGGTTCGATTGGGGTCTGTATTCTTAATTTCACATCTGGAAGCGAAGTCACTGCACAGCTGATAAAAAAAAAAACCAAGTCAGATAGTCCAGAGTATGCTGTGCAAGTATACTGGATATTACAATGATTACTACTCAAAAAGTAAAAGTGGTGTATCAGGAGCCAGACCAATTGCCAGACTACTTGCAATGCACACTTGCAGCACAGCCCATTTAGCCTAAGTAAAATCTACCTTGGGATGTTTAGGATCTGCTTGCTGTGGCACAGATTGAAATGCTGTGTTTGGTTGCCTGATTACCTTCTACAAAATCATTATCTTGCTTCAAAGTTCTTGGTAGAAAAGTGGTTGCTTGTTATAGGCCACTGAAAATAAACAGAATTCAAAATAAAAAAGTAAAAATTAACAGGATAAGAAATAGTCTTAAGCAATAATTTCAGCTTTGGGACTGTTTACTTAGTAGGCATTAAAGGATAATGCTGGAAATGCTTTGAAATAGAGGAAGAAAGGACTTTGATTCAAATTGCTGACAGATGTATTTAGGTTATTGGATAATCCATGAATGGGCCTAATGTTTATTACTGAGACCGTACTTGTTAACTTTATAAACTCAGACGTTACAAAGTTGGAGTGTTTACATCATAAATATGGTTTTTATTTTGCACATGAACTGTTTTGTTCAAAACAGAACAGTGCTCCTGAGAGATTAGTTTCTATGATAAATATTAGCAATAATTGTCTGGTTGAATGAGCAGTAAGCTTTATTTTTCCCTCTCATACACATATAATACAAGTTTCGTTTTTCATGTATAAACTTGCAAACATTTTTTTTTAGTAGAATTAATTTTTTATAATAGTATTTTTGGATGTGCTAAGCAATAGATATTCTTATATATATTGAGATACTAAGTAATATATATTTCTATACAAAACCAAATTATTGTATGTTCCTGATTTCTAAGATGCCTGCCTTAAGACGCATAACAGTCCTATATTAAAAACCTTAAAAATATTACCCAATCCTTTGGAAATATATCAAGCTTCTGGAAAATGAAAGCTGTAAATCTTTTAATACTTCAGGGGTCAAACTTGTTAAAAAGGCCAGGCTCTCACAGTTTTCTTGACTATGCCTGTTCCATTACAAAGCCCACAATTCCAGCTCATGATTAAAACTAGAATGTACAAACATTGTTTATATTCTACACCATTGCACACAAAGAAAACGTATCAACTCCTTCAGACAAGTTGAGTAGCAACTTTTAGTCCCACTGGAGCAGTACTAGCAAAGGCTGCTCACCTTGGTCTTTTCCTCAATATATAATAAATATATATATATATAAATAAATATAAATATATTTATTTATATATATATAAATATATATTATATTATTTATATAAATATAAATATATAAATAATATAAATAATATATTTTTATAAATATATTATTATATATTATTTATATTATATTATATATATTATTTATATAAATATATATTTATATAAATAATATAAATAATATAATATAAATATATTTATATATTTTATATTATTTATATAAATATATATATAATTATATATATATAATATATTTATTTATATATATATAAAAATATATATAAATATATTTCTCCTAGAGAACATAATAGAATTATAGGATAGACTGAGTTGGAAGAGACACTTTGTTGTCATCCACGTGAATCTCCAACACTCCATAACAGAAAGCAGGGGGAGCTTTGAAGGTTTCCCAGTGGTGTGTCCAAGTCAAGGTTTTTAGATCACCAAAGATAGAGATGGCATAACTTCTCTGTAATGTCTTTCTGTGCTAAAGTACTCTCACTGTGAAAAACTTATGTGCAGAGAGAACTCCCTTTTCTGCGTTTTATCTTTTCTCTTTACATCTTCAAGAAGAATATGAGTCCATCCCCTCTTCAGATAGCTGAACACAGAAAGTAGATTTTACCCTGTTATTATTTCTGCAGATGTCTCATTCTGCTGGACTCTGAGATTTTATTTTTATGGCACAGGTGGCCCAGAACTGGACACAGCCCTCCAGTGGAGCATCATGACTGTCCAATGGGCAGGAACAACCACTTGACACACACACTGAAAGTTGCTGAGGTGTGTAGTCCATTCCACTATCCAGGTTGCTAATGAAGCCTTTTGACAGCTTTGGCTCCTATACCAACCCAATGAGAAATATTTTCCATTACCGACTAAATTTTTAAGTATTTCCACTCTTCTCCAAAAATGGAAACACTACAAATTTTTTCTTCACCCTACAATCTACTGGCATCCAGGCATTACCTTCCCAATTTGGTCATGGATTTGCTGCAGGACACGCTGATAAACAGTCGTTAAAATCAAATTCACATCTCCTGCTCTTTCTTTAATCACAAAGTTAATCTTTTTATCACTGAAAATACTTGAGATGGTTAGATATAATTGTCCTTGTAAACCTCATTTTGCTGTTCTGAAACACCTTAGTCTTTTCTACTTAGTGCTTTCAAGGAGAATTTTTCTCCATTATCTTCCCAGAGTCTAGGGCAGGATTTACTGGTCTGTAATTGTATGAGTCTTTCCCCCCGACCTTCTTTGAACATAGAAGTGACATTTTCCTTTTCTAGCCATCAAAGATGTTCCTTTGAATGTGGCCTGATGAAGAGATCTGTCTCTGCAAACTTTCTCTATCCATTTACTAAAACTAACGTTAGAATGGGACACTATATTTTTTTGGAGGAATTCCTGAATATTATATGCCTATCTTTAGACTATGCTATAACACTCAGTTTGTAAAGGAAGCAATGAATAAAGAGTTTTGCTTAATGAAATGGTCACAACTAATCAGTATCAAATGGAGTTGCCTTCATGGACCCTCTTACCATAAATCTCCTAGTTGATGTTAGTGAGCATTACTCAAACAATATTCAGCAATCAATACCAAAAAGAGTAGCTTTCTACATGTGGAGATGTTCTTACATGGAATAATGTTGACATGTCCATTAATATTTTCATCACAGCATTGTTTATATTATGCTGTTTACAGAAAATTCCTGGACTGTCCAAGAACAAATTCTAATGTGCCAGACTAAGATGGCTCAACAGTCAACAGTAAATTTACTTTATAAACAGATACCAGGCAGGAGTGAATATACACAGTGTCTTATTATAAAGGTCAGCCTTGATTCACTGCAAATCACTCCTCACTTCAGAGGGGGAGTGCAAGAGACTTCTGTAGGTGGGTATACTTCCCTGAGTGAAACCAATTCATTAACACATGCAAAAACTTATAGACATAATGTAGGCTTTTTTTATATAGATTCAGTTGCAGGAATGTGTAGAGTACTTGTTGATAGGTTTTCTGGACTTCTACAAGCATTGATTAAGTTGTTATATCTCCATCAGACAGGTATTTCTCTGTTTCAATCTCAGAACCCTGGTGAAACAAGAAACATTACAGAGCCCTGTTGAGGTCTTCGGGTCTGTAGCATTCCCTAGCATGTCTAACTGAGCTAACACTATTAGCTGTAAAATTTATATGTAAATGTATTTTTTTCTTTTTTTTTTTTGCATGAATTAAAAGTTATCCAAAGAGAGTTCTGGAACAGTTAATTGCATTACTCTTCCATCTCTTTTCCCTTGTTATGTTTAACTGGAAAAATAGTAAAATTCTGGTATTCTTAACTATTTCTGGTGTAAGTATGGGCTTCTTTACAATGAAAAATGGTTTAACTTTTAAGTTATTAGAATTGCATCAGGTGTAGGAACAGTTGCTTTTAGGTGGATGCTACTTTATAAGATAGAATGAAGACTGAATTAATTAGGATTGTCATCTTTATCTGCTTTAATAAAATTTTTGTGTCAGATAAATCAGGGATGCACAACTTTATCCCATATCCTCTGAGATTTTTCCTTTTTATAAATCTGCTGATGGTTGTTGTTACAGTCTGCGTTCAAAATTTTCCTTTCCCTTGCCCATTTTGATTATTTTTCAAGTTAATTCTGCTTTTCATCAAACGGTCGTCTTTTTTATTTATGTATCATTGTAGAAATTTCTGTAGCTTGGGAAACTTCAGACTTACCTCTGCAGTAGGTCTAATCCACAGCATGCTCTGGATTCCTTTAAGCATGCAACAGCATCCTTACAAATTCTTGTGTGCAAGACTCATAGAGACATTCGTTTGCGGGGGTTTGTCTTTCTTGTTAATGTTCTTTCCATATTAAGAGTGGACTAAAGACTGCTAGTTGTCCTGTCAGGTAACCTGAACAGTCGGAGTTCATTCAAATGTGGTCAGAACTGGTTTTAAATTGTACTCATATCTTCTGGTTTCATATTGGATATCTGACTTTTTTAAAATGTTGGTCATTTGTTTAGTATTTCCATGAGATGTAGTGGTGAGAATGCAAAGTATTTTCAATTGTTTTCTTGTTTTACAATATACTAAAAAAACAATATCTATTTATGCTCAAACTGTTGGAGCCCTACAGCTCAGTGAATTGTTTACTCAATTTGTTTGGGGATACAGAGCGTTAATGTAAGCAGGAGCAAAAAAGATACAGCTAGAAAATTCAACACCTTAATTTTCTTTTGTTGTCTGTGCCATCACAGATGAGGAAATCATACCTTTGGGATAGTTTCTCTTAATATAATTTCCTCTTTCAAAGGGTAAAGGAAATAAATTTTAGCAAAGATAACTGTGTTTTATATTGTTAAAGATATATTACCTTGCCAGGACTCAACTGAGTATGTTTGTACTGGAGTAACTTTGAGTTTATCCATACTTGACAGGGTTCTTGTACAAATTACTATGGGTTTATTAGTCAGGAGAGTGCAAAGTCTACATATTTCAATAGTTCATAGCACATAGCTTTAATGGATGTAAAATCCATGTTGATCAAATTTTGATTTTTTCTGTAAGGTGGGTAAGGAAATATAAGAAGAGCTACTAATGTTAGCAGGGGTGTGGATTTTTCATCTTTAAAAGTTATAGTATGCTTTTGTCATTTTTTTCTTAGTTCTCAAAATAGTAATAATTTTATCAAAGATATTTATGCTCTTCAAAGGGAATACTGTGGAAGGTGTGATTCTTCCAGTTCTGATGTAACTGATTCTTATTTTGTAGTAGGATATCAATTGGAAAACTTGAACCACAGTTTTTAAGAATGATTATGCTTTCTGTGTATTCAAGCTTATCTTTAGGACAGCTACACCTTGCAATATCTCAGAAACAAATTATGAGGAATTATGATTGTTTTTTATGGTTCCCAAAAAGTTCCTCACATTGTATTGAAAGAACGTATTCTCAGTGGTTTTTGCTGAAGTTACTTAGACTCACTTAGAGATATTTGAGTAATTTTCCAGAGATAATATGCTTAAGAAACCCATCAACTTTAAAATATTTTTTTTAAATTATGGTCTTTTTAAAAACAAGATCTTCTACTGGCAGACTGTCTATTATAAATTTGACATTATAGTCATTAAATTAATTTGAAAGTTATGAAACTAACCCATAAAATCAGCAGGGAAGTAATTGTTATAATATAGAAACAGCATAGACAAACTGTGAGATTAGAGTAAAATCCTAACATAAGAGATGAGAGTTTTCTGGCTGGTACCTATTGTAATTGATATAATTAGAAAGATGAGCTTTTAGAATGTTTCACACCAGAATACAGCATACCTGAAATTTTATCTCTTGTGCCCAACTAGAAAGAACTAAAAAAAAAATTTAAACAGTATTCTTTAGTCATGAGTATTGATAGAACAAAAATTGCACCTTAATGTATTAAATTGTACCCATATATAAGCACAGGTATGTTGCAGAAAGATTTATTAACTCCTGCATTAAGAGCACTTCATTTGGTGCATATTTTTAGACACGATGTAGAAGAATGTTTTTAGCTACACTGCCTTATATCGTCTCCTAAGATCAGGCTTGTAACAAAATCATTGTGTATTTTGCATGTTCAGGTCACAAACAGAACAATATGTGATTAGCTTTATGATTTAACCATGCAGTTTAAAAGACTGATTTAATGTTAGTACTGATTTTAATTTCACATGTAAATAGAGTAATTTATGTTTCTTCTAAAAATACCAAAATATCCAGTACTCAGAATCATCAAGGTTGGAAGAGAACTTCAAGATCATATGATCCAACCATCAACCCAGAACTACCAAAATCACCCCAAAACTCTATCTCAAGATGCCACATCTAGATGTCTCTTAAATACTTTCACTTCAGGGGATGCCGATTCCACATCTGGGGACAGCTTATTTCAATGGCTAAGCACTCTTGGAGTGAAAAAAATTCTAATATCTAAGCTGAACCTCCACTGGTACAACTTGAGGCCCTTCCCTCTTGTTCTTTCACTTGAGATATGGCAGAAGGGACTGCACCTCATATGACCTCACTGCAACCTCCTTTCAGGTAATTCCAGGGAGAAATGAGGTTTCCTCCTTGCTCCCTCTCTCTCCTAAACAGAGGTCAACCTTTATTTCAAATTGCCGAATAAATAAATTACCACATTTTCTTTGAATTGAGTCTCTGTAAATTTGAATTTGATTTTCATAGTTACACACAGGTCATTGTAAAATGCTTTCTTTTTCTCTGAGAAGGAAAAAGATCCTTAAACATTTTCTTCCTTTGGCAATCACCTTCTAAATGCTTTACTAATTGCTTCCAGTAGCAATGATACTGTACAGTGCTGCTGAACCCAGGGAATAGAGGCCTTATATAATGTATAGCATTAATCACCTCTGAAGATAAGTAAATTATCTGTCCAGTGTGACCCTTTAGAGAAATAGAAATTGCTTCTCTGTGTGACATCACTTTGGGCCTGCAAAGCTGGCTAAAGTACTTCAATCAAAAGACATGTGCTTGTCAATACCTGGCAGGAAGATATCAAATAACACATAATGTACTGTAGGCATAGTTTAGAGTGGTCATTAATGCTTTTGTTGAGAGTTTGAATTGACCAATAAAGACACTGTGATACAGGACCATATCTCCTGTCTTTTTGGCAAAAAGTAAATAAGAATAGTTTACAGACAATGATCTTTAGAGTTTCTTCTGAGTTTATTGTAGTGTGAGCCAAGCAAGGAATGGTGTTCTATCTAGTTTGCATTCTATAAGAAGTGGCTAAGACAGATAACAATTGTATGATCCTGCAGAGCCTTAACTAAAAACTGATGTGAAGTTTCAGTTCTACTACAGGATGTACAGCAGGACTGTTGAATAAGAAAGGAAATATTTGGCACTACTTGTGTTAAGCTATGAAGCAAGTGTTTTTAGAGAGAGGAAAAATGAAATGTCTCACTCTAGGATACAGAAAGTTGCAGCTACTCTGGTTTGAATAAATAAAAAGGCAATACAGGGAATAACACTGTCTGAAAACACCCTCCTGCTGTAATTTTTTTCTGCTCTTTATGGCTATCTTCACATGTCAACCATGAGCTGGTAAGGTTTGATTTGTATGTAGGAGAAGTTATTACTACATTAATAAAAATTAAAGGACAATGGAATGAGAAAGAGGTGCCCCTTAAAAGGGAGTAAAATCTTTTGTCCCCTTTGTGTCAGTTACTGACTGAAGGAAAACAAGAACTTGAATTTTGTCATTCTTTACTCCTTGGTAAATACTAATGATGCAATAGGGATTTAATTCATTTAACTAAGTACTTATCTCTGAGTGTGGGCAGAAGCAGATGTGTACAGAAGAGTTAAAAGCTAAGAAAGTCTACATGAGTACTTCTCTGGAGTACACTCCTATAAACACAACAGGTTGTGGCTCTCATCTTGAAAGATTTTATTTTTCTTTATTCGGATTAAGTTTTATTTGAGAACATAAAAAGTATGATGAACTGAAGCAGAGATTTCTTATCCAGGACTGGATATGGTACAGACTTCAAAAAGCAAATAAGACAGGTTTTTTCTTGGAGAAGCAGGCAAGTCTAATTTTAGACACGACAAAACAAGTCAGTGCAAGGAATAGTATGGAAGGGTGGAAGCTGAAGAGGGTCACACTGAGATTACAGGGTTACTTCGGTTCATTTCATGCATATCTTCACAGTATGAATGTTCCATTTGTATATGACATTTTTTAAGCTTCTGTAAGTATTCCAGAAGTATCTGAAGAGGCAGCTGAAAGATGAAGAGGTGTGTCTAAGATTTAGCAGAAGTAAAAGAGGCGATAAAGGGAAGTAATTGTGTATAGAAAATAAGAGTCTATTTTTGTGTGAATGCTCGTTTGTTTTTCTTTGTGACCTTCTAGCCATCAAAAGATATTCAGATGATGACTAATCTGTGTAATCTATGTGGAGGCACAGTTTAGACTTTCTCTTTTGCTGGATATGTAAATACAGCTTTGTACAATAACTCCAGGGCAACAGTTACCATTTAAACCTTATTGTAGCTCCTGGATGGAGTATGGGCAGGTTTTTTGTGTTGTGTGAGGGTAGGTCCTCAAACTGTTGACCAGAACTCAAATCTCATCTCGAAAAAAAAGATTCTTAATATAGGAAGTAAGCCAATTCTGTTTTGGGGGGTTAACCTTGACTGAGGTCCAAACAGTTGCTTAGACAATAAATCCCTTCAGCAGCAGGTTAAGGAGAGAAAATGGGATGAGCATGCTCATGGGCTGAGATAAAGACAGGGAATTGCTTACCAGTTGTTGTCATAGGCTGAAAGAAATTCAGAAGGTGAGAAATGCAGACATTGACACCTTTCTTCCCCCCTTTTCCGAGTTTTACTTTACTCCTTCACTCCAGATTCCTCTGCCCACCCCCAGAGAGAAGGGAGCTTGAGGGGCAGCTTGCAGTCAGTACATAATGGTTTCTCTCTCGCTTCTTGACCAAATAAAAGTCCTTGCAATTTATATCCAATACAATTCCCCCAGCTTCCCCTTTCCATCTTAGCCATTTGATGACTACTGGCCAAGGATCAGTAGATGAACTTTTATCCTATATTTTAACCTCCGAGAGAAGTGCCCTCCGGATCAGAAGCCAAGTTCAAAACTACTCAGGTTGAGGAGGGCCTGTAATCCAAAAGTCCCTTAGTTGACTGGTTAGTCTGATTAAAACAGGTTTTCTATCCTGTTAGGCACAGGAATCACTAGAAGGCTCAGCACTGTTGATCAGAGGCATCCACTACAGATCCCTGGACAAGGCATACTCTTCTGATGCTCAGGCCTCTGTTTCTAAATGTTTCCTGTTGTATGGTTGCAGGCCTGGGACAGTCACCCCTCAAAATGAGCTTAAAAATCAT
Organism: Zonotrichia leucophrys gambelii; assembly: GCF_028769735.1. Lineage (NCBI taxonomy): Eukaryota > Metazoa > Chordata > Aves > Passeriformes > Passerellidae > Zonotrichia > Zonotrichia leucophrys. The sequence goes on along the minus strand of NC_088172.1, from coordinate 1,192,497 downwards.
GAGGAAAGAATGTGCAAGACCAGGGAACTCCTGAAGGCAGAAAAAGATTAAGTCATATAAACATGACAGCAACCTCTAAAAACAGAAGTGTATTGCCCACACTGTTACCATACTACATCCACAACTGATCTTCATACCAGCTTATACCAGCTGCTAGGATGAAAATTGACTCCATCCCAGTAAAAAAGAATTTACAGATTGCTTGAAATTTAAGTATTTCTAAAAATAGGGATGAGGATTTTCCAAAGTAGTCAATATTTTATTTCTTCCTTTTTTTTTTTCAATATACTTAGGGAGGACATATATGGGTAAATAATAATAATAATGTTTTCTGATAAAGATGTAAGAATGTTATATGAAACAGTTAAATGTAGGCTATTTGGAAGGAAAATGCAAATTAAAAATATTAGAAGTATTGTGAATAACCTGTTTTTTGAAATAACACCCAATTATTACTATCGAGTTAGAGGAATGAAGGAACACAAATGAAGATTCAAAGATTCTCAGGTATGCTAAGAGCTTAAAGAGCAAAGCATACAGGGGGGAAAATAATATTGGAGACATCATTCCACATATATCTCCAAAAAGGGGGCAAAATATTTTCTAACACAACAAATACTCTGGTTTTCTGAATTGTCACTCAGAACTCAGGAAGGGTTGTAAATCTCGTGAAAGCTAAGATGAAAGCAACTCTTTTAACATCTCCCCTACCATACCATACTTGAGATATCTCAGAGTACCTCCTACAATAATTTTTGTAAGACCTCAATGTATTTAGCAGCAGTCAGGACACACTGATTGTGGGAGAAGACTACAATCATTGTGAAATTCACATGCATTAAAATGTAGTAATTTTAAATAAGTTTTCTTCAGATTCTTGAATGTCATTTAATATTTAACTATTATTTAATATTATTATTATTTAACTAATATTTAATATTTAAATCGATATTTCTTCTGTTCGAGAAATGGATGGACTAATATTATGGAAACTGGAAAGTTATGTAAGAACTGAAACTGAAAATATAATAAATTAAGCAAAAAAACGTGACTAGTGCTTCAACAATTAGGTTGTATGTATGTCTTTTACACTTGTTTCCATCATACATTAATCTTTAATTATGATGGTAATATACTATGTCTTTAATCCAGAATAGTAATGGATTTTTATAAACTCTTAATTCACATCTCTAAAAACAAACTGTTTCAGTTATCATAGAGTTATTATAATTATCACATAGTAGTTACGAATTTTTATATAATTTATTTAATTTTATTTAATTTTTTTTATTTAATTTTCATCAAACAAAACAGCCTTTATTGTTTTGGTTATGATTTGACCTATGACTTAACTATGCATTTCTGTAGCTTCCTAGCCTATATTTCTTTGGCTTTTAGAGCAGGACTAATAGCTAATAAGCATAAAATTGACAAGTGCCAAAAATCACCAAGTATTTGCCATTGCTGTGTTACATTACTCCTCTATGGTTCATGTTGCTTATAGTAGAATTTTGTGAAATAATTTTATATTATTTGCTTGTAAGCTAATATTGTGTTTGGTCTTTTTTGTCTATTTTTTTTTATTTAGCCACTAAGCTTAACTTGTATAAAAATGAGACAAGATATTTTAATTCATATAATGAAGATTTTGGTTCCGATCCTGCAGTAGCTTATGTATTTGTGTTTTATCACTGACTCAATGGGATTTAACAAGATCCTGTTGATGTTTAAAGTTAATAATGCCTATAAGAATTTTAAAGGTATACAGGGTAAACATATAAAACAAAATTCTGTAAAGTGTGTATAGAACTTCCACATGAATCTTGTGCCTTTCTAGATTTTAGATTGAATGATATCACCTAAATTGAGAAGATTTATAGATTTTTTTTAGTGATGTAAAAAGTCCTTTAGGTTGAATTTCTAGTCAATGGAGAGGTGATGATTCAATGCAACTGCTTTAGATGGGGATTTTTTTAATATATAAAAGAGGTGTTAAATGATTGGTTCTTTTCAGGAAGCAACAAAAGCATGGCAGCTCTATGAGGGAAGATGATGTGGAAGATGACCACAGTGCAAGCAAGGCAATTACTGCACTGAGAAATGTATCTGAGCAGGGCAGGGATGTTGGTAATTACAATCTCTGTTTACAGCCCAGAAGTCATCAGGTGTGACAATGAATGCCACAGGGTGAGACAATGAAGGATCCAAACAAAAAAAATCTCATTTTTTTAAAAGCCATAATTTGGGAAAAAAGAAATGAGGCTTTAATGAAGAGAATCAGTAACATGTTTTATTTTTAAATAGTGCAGTATGTAGTTATGATAAAGCATCCTGGATATTCTTGAAAAAGTTTTGAAATATTGTAATTTGTCCGTTCTTATGCAGTAAAATATGGATTAAGGGTGTAGTCCTTTACAGAAATCCTGTAAAACAATGACTAGAAAAATCATTCTACACTCTGCTCTAATGAATGAGAGAATGAGTAATTTGCTGGAGCTGAGATTAGAACTGATAGTTTGCTGTGTTCAGCAATAACCAGCACTGGATAAGTGTGCTCACAGCTCATGAAGAAAATGGGGTAAAATTCTTTTGATTTATCAGTTTCATTAGATAAAGCTTTACAGCTGGTGAAATCTTTGTGCTAATGGTTTTGCAGTAAAACCTCTTGTCTGCTCACTTCTTGGTCTGACTGCAAAAGAGATGTCTATGTGCATGTAAGTGGGTAATCATATTTTCTTTACTTCTCTTCATAGGCCTGATGCAGAGAAAAGTGAGGAAATTTGACAGGTTTGAACTAATGCTGGAATAGTATGCACAGTGTAATTTTGTGCTGTCTGTGGCATATAGTGCTGGCTATGAGGAATATGTTGGTCACATCATGCTTTAGATATTTTTGTAATACCGTTTAGTCAAAATTTATTTACATGTTCCTTTAAAAACAACATTAGTTACATGGTGCTTGAAATGTAATGGAAAATAATGTAATTTAAATAAATTAAGCACAACTACCAGTAAATAATCTCATTAGTCCTTTAAGTTATACTTGCATCATACTTCTTTGCAATCGTGTTTTCTTTATTTCCTTTGCCTATATTAATAATTCCATGAGTATAGGGAAGTATTCTATCTGACTGCATCAGACCATGAATTAAGTTTATTGTGTTTGACTGTTGTCTTGTAATTTCAAACTATCTTGTAGAGCACAGATTTTTCTCAGCCTTTCCATAGTTGTTGTGAGGCTCCTATTTGAGTCAGAACAGAAAGCAGCATCATGTCAGAGATAGGGATGAAAAATTCTCTCAGTATGCATTTTTAAGTAAGAATTGAAGTCCAGGTGCTATAATGGAAGCTGATAACTCTCACGGATTTTTAGCTAAATATTCAGTATCAACCTGTGTTTTAAAAATCTCTTGTGTTTTGTTTTTTTTTTTTTTTATCCTGAGGGACAAAAGAAAAATAACAAATAACAATAAAATAATAGAAAAAATCTGGTTTAGACCATCTGGAAAAGTTCTCTATAAGAATTTAACAGGTAGCAGGCTGAATATGATTGAAGGACAGTACCTGATACCTGTTTAGCAAATATCTGAAAGCAACACATAAAACTCAAAAGTATGCAATACTATTGGGTCCAAGCCACCTTTTTCCCACAAGGAGTATCCCTACTGGTCTAAATTCAGTTCTGTGTAATATTCCTAGGCAGCTGTGTTTTGGTATAATGAAAATACAATTACAAATATTACTCCACTACTCCATTTCCTCTTCTCTCTAAATTGCAGTTTGGGATTTTCTGCTCTTTTGAACAAATTGCATTGCTCTCCAGAAGATACAGCTTAAATTGACAATGTCTTTATCTCCAGATATTACATATGCTTAATATTACTATATTAAGCATATCTATTAATTTGCTGTCAAAACATAATACTATCTTCATGCTATCATTGGAGATAAACTGACAGGCTTTGATTTGAGAACTATTGAATTTGGTGGAGGGTACCCTTTACACATTCTCAGCAGTTTTGAATTGAGTTGATTTGTATGGAACATGCTAGACCACACACCTTTTATGAAAGCAAGTGACAGCAGCAGTCAGTGTGTGACAGGATGTACTGCTCTGAGTGTAGTGGATGTACAAATACCCCAAGTCTTCAATCATGTCTAAACTCATCTAGACTGAGTCCCATGGCTGTCTAGGAGACTGTGTTTTTTTTACAGACCAAAACTGTAGAAGCTGTTCTGGTATATCCTGAATAAGTCATGTCTCTTCCTGAGTTTGTCTCAAACTGGACACTGGAAGGGAGGAGTGAGTGCCTGCAGGTCAAGAATTAACAGAATCTTATGTCATCAAACTCCCAAATACAAAGAGAAGTAGAAAAATACTAGCAGTAGATCACAGTTAATATTATGACAGGTTCTGAAGTCAAACAGGCTCAAGGAGCCTAAAAAGATCACCAGTCCTGGCTCCAGCACTGATCCAGCCAGTAGGATGTCCAGGGTCCTGTGGGCACCGTCTGGGCTTTATGGACATGCCTTTTTATAGCTGTTTCCCCACCCTGGAGATGAGTTTCTTGCTTTCTATACAAATTAATTATCGTGTGCAGATAGTTCTTCTAGACTTTTCTGAAAATAGTTTTGAGAGCTTTCGTGGTCTTGATCCACCAGTACCAGGTCAGCCTTTGATCAATAGTCCATGCCTACTTTTTGACCTCTGTCCTTTGCTTGAACTGTACAGTGTTGTGTTTATTTCAGGAGCCAGAACAAGGGCATTTCTCCAAAAAAATGCTGCCATATCTCCAATGTACTCCTTCTCCAGTCACATCATGTTCTTTACCACAACATGTTCTTACCAACAACCCTTGGTTGGCTCCATGGTTATTCAACTGTAGGTGTTTGAGACACACACATAAGATCCCTTTTCTTCTGGCTTCTATTGTTTCAAATGCTGTGTGAATGCAGAATATAATAAATTACAGTCTTCTCAAATAATTGGCAGTTCTGAAGTAGGTCTGTCTGATCACTGGGCATACTAATTTTAATTTCTAATGTCATAGCATATTCCTAAAGCGGAATTAAATTTAACACAAATCTTTCCTCCCTGTGGATTGCTGAGATAGCTGACTTTTAAACATTACTTGCACTAGCCAATAATTTCTGGAGAGTACTTGTACCTTTTCAGTGGGTAGCAGCAATTAGGAAAACTGAAACTCAGGTCTTGTGCAGTTCATTTATAATCTGTTTTTTTAAGTACTTCGGATACCTGAAGGTGTTAGAGACTAAGAGACTGTATCTGAAATGTTAGAATAAACACTAGTAGGAATGGGTATATGGGAAGAGTACCTGTTATCAGTGGTCAGAAAAATCAATCTTCAAAATTGCATCTGTTCATTGAAGTTCTCTTTTTGCTTTATGCTTGTTCTTGACTGAGTAAATGTTCTGCATTTAAATTAATAGGAAGGTAGTCCATTAATCAAGGAAAGTGATTATTCTCATAATATCATTTACTATTCCACATTTAAATAGTGTGAACAGTTCTGGGATCAGGCAGAAGGAATTTCCCTAACAGTCACTTTCAAATAAGAGAAGCTGATAAAAAAAGATGGTATTCTTGATGCTTGGAAACAAGGGAGGTTCTAGCCTGACTTAGATAAATTGTTGTCATGATAACTAAACATGGGAATGATTTTCCCAAGAAGCTGTGGAATTCTTGTCTCTGTGTGTTTTTGAGACATGACTGAACAGTCCCTTGTTTTGAAACAATGGACACTGCCCTGAGCATGATCCTGGCTTATAAAACCTGCTAGGTGAACAAGGAACTCTGTGACTTATGAATATTTTTTGAGATAGGCTAAACAGCATGAAACTTATGCACACACGTAGGACATTAAAAAAATTGATTAAGGATCCATACCTTAAGATTTTTACACTAGACAATCTAATATCATAGAGCATCCTTAAAATAAGGAGGAACAGTATTTATCCACAATAAACCAGTATTAATTTTCCTTACTGTATAAGTAGAAAATTCTAAAACTATACGACTTAGATTGCATTGTTTCTTTCTCCTAAAGCCATCTTGTATGTCTTGTAGGTTGTTTCCTCCTTTTTTTTGCAACTATGGACAATTTTTCTGTGCTTCAAAATAAAATAAAAATTATTAAATAAGATAAGCCATCAGAACCAAAAGGTAAAACTGCCAAGTTATATTTTAGATTGTTCAGTAATGTCACAATCACTGTAAACAACTTGAAATATATATTTAAAAAGAAAAAATATATTTGTTTTGTCTAGCAAACACTGTCCTCACAAGAAAAAGATGTTTTCCAATTCAATCTTCAAATATCTCTCAGCAAAAGAGTATAAAAGCCTGCTTCAGTTTCACCAAGTGCTTGGTTTCCAGGTTTTGTTGGATTGAAAAAACCATGACATGAAAGATATTTAGATTTTTAATGAGGCAGTAAACTTCTGATCTAGTTTTACTATAAAGTAATAGAAGAATTCAGGTCACAATGTTTAATTAGAACCCAAACAATATTTTTGCACAGCATATCAGTATTACTTTGGAGATCCAAATGAAACAGTTCTTTGTCAAGTAGACACTTTTAAGATGAGAGGTGCTTTAACATTACATTAAGAGCTTCAAAGTGGAACATTTGATTTTCTGTATTATAATGTGTTTGAAATATTATTGTGAAAAAAATTCTATTTTTCAAAGTGACAGATGAATTATTCAGATATCTTTGATTATAAAATACACCAGAAAAGTTCTTTTATAAAGGCTGCCTATCCAAGGGTTTTTAACAGAGTGGCTTTAATGATTTGAGAAATTATGAAAATGCATTAATATTGATTTAATAGTTAAAATCTGTAACTTTAAAAATTATTGTGCTGGTGTCTTGTGCTAGTTCCATTCTACTGTTGTGATTTTCATTTTTTTTCACTCAGATATATTATGCACATGCAACATATTACACATGTTACACATATTACACATGTATTCATTAGCAAAGATTTGAAGACATGATTTAAGCATAAAATAAAAGTCCCTCTCAACAGTGTGCCTCCAAGTCCAGGCATGGTGATTAAAACTTAAAAATGATTAGAATAATCCTGCCCATTGCAATTAAAATTTAGTTCTCCAAAAGTACCATGAGGAAGAGAGAACTGAAAATCTTTATTTTACAAAAGAAATTGTAACAAAGAATAATTTATCTAGACATGTTTGCTTGTTTTAGCTACAGTTGATAAAATAGCATTTAGATATGAGCTCATCATAATGCACAGCAATTGCAAAGCCAAGAATTAGATTGATTGTATATAATCTGCTTGTAATCTATTGCCAGACTCAGGCATCTTTCTACTATCTCTGTTTTATCTATTTTTGAGATAATTAAATTGTCTTTTCCTTTATGTTTATCTTTTTCTTTTCTTTTCTTTTTTCTTTTCTCAGAGCCTGGCCCTGCAAGGTGCTTGTGAGTGTCCCCAGCTTCTTTTGGAAAACCTTTCCAGGGATGCTACTGTGCACCTCACAGGACAGGATTCAATTCCTTTATTTTGCTATAGTATTTTTTTTTCTGTGAATAGTAGTGTTTGGTGATTAGCAATGTCACTTTTACTGCTAACTATTTATTTTCTGGTATCTTCATTATTTGTAATTTTAATGAGAAAAAAGCCTTTTGCCTGATGTATTTTTTTTTTTTTCTAGTGAAGTTCTGAGATTTAACAGATGTTAATTTTCTTTCAAGATGCAAAATACTGACACAGTGGTTATAAGAGCCTAATCCTAAATGGGACCAATTGTCTGGAATTCTGTTGGTGTCAATAAAAGAATAAGTGCTTTGATGTTTGCAGGTGGCACTTGGAAACTTTCAGAGCCAATCTGTATGCAACTTTATCAGTATCAGCAGCAGTTAAGAATGTTAATCTTCAATATTGTTTTTTCTTAATATTGCTGTTAACTGTTATGCAATCGCACTGTAAAAACTTTCAATCACTATTTTCTTTATAACCTCTCTTGTTTTTCTTTTTCTTTTGCAGCAGTTTTGCTGGATAGACTTTGTGATGGCTGCATTTTAAATCTGTTCTTTTTCTTCTGTCAATTGCCGCAGGTTTAGTCCCTATGAGTGGTATAACCCACATCCTTGCAACCCTGATTCAGACGTGGTGGAAAACAATTTTACCTTGCTAAATAGTTTCTGGTTTGGAGTTGGAGCTCTCATGCAGCAAGGTACACGACTCAGTCTGCTCTTTCTCTTGGGCACCATGTCCCACTTTTTGCTGGGGGCCACAGTTCTCTGGCGCAAGTCGCTTGCATGGGTGCCTCTGTGCATGTAGCCACAAGCCAGCTTTTTTATGATTATTCCCAACACCTTACGAATTAGCCTGAAGACAGATAAAAAAATTTAAGGCTTAAAAAAATTTCAGCATAGCCATACAGTTTATTTCCTAAACAGGAAACCCTTGCTGGATAATTAAATTGGCTAATCTGTCCATTACCTAAAAAAAAATTCCATTTAAACAACCTAGGAATGAGTATATCTTTGTCAGATAAGACTATAATATAAAAATCTATGATTTGTTTAATTTTGGTCTAGAAACTTTTCAACTACAGATAGATTTTATCTAGTAGCTAGAACCTATAAAATAAAATAATATAGGAGATTTAATACTGTCCAGCCATAATTTATATTTTTAAAATCAGAATGACCATTCAACAAGGTCTATATTCAACCATCCATGCACTGAGAAACTGATGCCATTGCTGACAATAAAATTTGTGGCTGTGTAGTCATATTGTTCAGAGTAAAACCAACATGCAGTTTTAACTATAACTGTCTAAGTAAAATGCTTTAGCACATTCTTAAAACTCTGTAATTTCCTTGTCATATTCCTCTTATTTTGAAAGCATACCAAATATACAGATCCATAAAAATATATCACCATTTTATTGCTCTTTTCCATAAGGATTCGAACACAGTCATATAATATCAGACACATTTGAATGGCACAGTTTCATATTTTGCACTGACATTTCACTGGGCAATATAGTGTAATGCAAAACATTGTTAGTCCTGTTAAAGGGCCATTAAAAGGAATGGCTTTTCTTTCTGGAAAAATAACCATTGCATATCTCCCCAAAAAATAATAGAAAATATTGGCAGGAACAAGTGCATATTGGTAGAGTTGTTTTAATGAATATACCTGAGCAATCATTTTTAAAACTTACCATTATTAATACACCAGCCATAAATAAATCCTGGTTTTGACTCATCAAATGAAGCTTTCCTGTAACTGCAATAAATATTCTGTCATATAGCCTGTTGGTAGGCTTAAAAAGTCTCTAATGCCTCAGAAAGAAGAATACTGTGCTCAGAAAAACATGAATTAATGGGTAAAAAGAAATCAGGATTTCAAATCAGAAATAAAAATATTTTTATAGCTGGCTGTTTACTATCAACTAGGTTGTCAATATACATGTCAAGAAATTATATAGTTGAAACACAATTGCCAAATACATGTTTGTAAGATAATGATTGCTTTTAAGGAAGCTATCAAAAAAAGGGATGCTGAATGAAAAAAGCATCAAATTCCATTCACAGTTCTCAGGATTGTCAGAATTTCTATCAATGATGAGTTTTATTTCTCATGTGGCTTTATGCTTCTATGATGGAAAAAGCAATTTAGATTTTTGTATCATCTTTAAGCAAGAAAAAGATTCTTTAGTCTGTAACATCTAAACATTGTTTTTGAGAATCAAAATAAGAAAAAAAAAAACCCCAACCTTCATTTTAAAAGATAATAGTTTTCCTTGAAGGAAAACTAGTTTTTCAGAATTAAGCCTGACCCTATGTCCTTGCCTTAAATTGTTTTACCTTTACTCAGTTCAGCCTTTAATAAACTTTAAAGGCATCATTGTAAGGATACAGCATCAGTCTTGATTTTGTTGATTGCTTTAAAAAGAAATCTCAAAAACCTAAAGTCATCTAAAAGCAGGCTTTCAGACAAACACGGAGGCTCTCACCTAATAGCAGCAACAACATAGAAGCACTTGGGCCATACTGATATCAGCATATGAAGTGCTGCTCCTTTACAAAAGATTTGCTGAGTGCTGGAGGATACATGCTAGAGGAAACTCATGCCTTTAATAAACTTTAATAAACTTTAATAAGTTTATTAATGTATGTTCAGCCTTTAATAAACTTTAAAGGCATCATTGTAAGGATACAGCATCAGTCTTGATTCTGTTGATTGCTTTAAAAAGAAATCTCAAAAACCTAAAAGCAGGCTTTCAGACAAACACGGAGGCTCTCACCTAATAGCAGTAACAACATAGGAGCACTTGGGCCATACTGATATCAGCATATGAAGCGCTGCTCCTTTACAAAAGATTTGCTTCGTGCTGGAGGATACATGCTAGAGGAAACTCATGCAGTCTTGCTGGCACCTCCCGCTCCCAGGAAACTGTGGGATATGGTGCTGGACACGGCGTTACCTTGGGTACATGACAGTCAGCCCCTGACCAGGCTCTGTTCCACGGGCCCAGGTGGTTTCAGTCGCTTTCAGTCCCTGGTAAGGAACGAGCTCGTGGGAGCCGGGGAAACTGCGGCCAGTGGAGCCACTCTTCTCTCCTTTCCAGTCCTGCCTGACGTTACTGGTGCTGGTGTTTAACATGAAATGAGAGCAATTAAAAAGAGTTAATGATAGTGGGCTTGTTGGGAAGTCTCTTAGTGTTATGGTGTCTAGGTGTCTGACTGACAGGGCCTAGGAGCAACTCCATCAGACAGGTACTTTTCTACTTTTTCCCTTGCAGAATTCTAGGCAGAGTCTGGCGCTGGAGTTGGCTGTCATGTCCAAGCGTGTCAGCCTTTTTTGTTTGAAACAGCAAGGGTAAGATGAACTGCAGGGTAAGATGGGCTGTTTTTGAATACAGTAGTCCAGTTATGATACCACTTCTTTTTTCCCTTTCTTTTGTTTTCTTCCTCCCTCCCCCCCTCCCCAGCCCTTCTGTTCTTTTTTTTTCACATTGAGTTTGGAAGTTTGACATAATCTTTCACCTATATGAAGATGTGTTACCTTGCTGGACCAGTTCCTTAACTAATTCAATATAAGCACTAAAATTTAACAGGAATAAAATAGTCCATCTTGCCTTCATTCCATTTTACCCAGGAGATATAAGAGCAAACATAGTAACCAATTAACAAAAAGGGGTTGTTTCAGTACAATGGTATAAAGGATATGATGAAACTGTTTCCTTGAAAACAAGTTTCCAGATACCTCTAGAAGATCTTATATAAAGTTCTCAAAATGAAGCTTGAAATTGTTAATTTGACATCATTAGAAATTTCATTTCATTCAATTATAACATTATGGAAAAAATCCATACATGCTCATTTATGATAAATATTTGTAATTGTACTTTACAGTGAATTTAATTTATTCCTATTTTTGTAATTAGACACAAGAGGAGTTTATGTGCTTCAATTTGTCTCATTAGGCTCTAAATTTGCATTAAAAATTATGCAAATTACTCTACAGTGTCTGTCTCCCCCTCCATTCTTTAGTGCCATGAGCAGGCAACTCCAGCAATGCATTATAATCTATCAAGTTTATGTATAGAAGTCTAATATTTTTATTACTATTCTATTAAATTGAAGTTTTTAGCATAGCCACCGATATTTATATGAAATTGTGGGGCTAAACATAGAGATGGGAGATATTAATTTTTTATGTCAACATTTAATAAACTATCCTTTACAATAATGCAAATGAAAAAAACTCAAAAGCATATTTTTAATAGATTTAAGGTTTTCTTTTTCAGATATGAAATCCTTTATTTCATATCTAGTAACTTCATCAATTGCTTATTTTTTCTGGAAAGCAAGTTGTAGTAACTGCTTTTTACTCTTGGTATTTCTATATATGTTCAGAAATTCTAAAATGGAACTGATCAGCGAATCTCCCATTACTATATTTTGATTCCCACAGCTCCAAAAAGATATGTCTTTATAAATTTAACCAGTTATTTTGCATTTCAGTTGTGTGTGTTTGTACAAGCAGTACATCTAAACCTGTAGCTTTAAGATTTTTTTTTGCACAGTGAATCCATTTCCCCACTGTGGCAAAAAGTGCTGAACGCTGATGAATTGTTTTCTGTGCATCCGTTTCACCTTTCTCCCCCTGGTTTTCGTTAGGTTCTGAGCTCATGCCCAAAGCCCTCTCCACCAGGATAGTGGGAGGCATTTGGTGGTTTTTCACACTTATCATCATTTCCTCGTACACTGCTAACCTAGCCGCCTTTCTGACAGTGGAGCGGATGGAGTCCCCCATTGACTCTGCTGACGACTTGGCCAAGCAGACAAAGATAGAGTATGGGGCAGTGGAAGATGGAGCAACCATGACTTTTTTCAAGGTAAGTTTTATGTTCTGTTTCAGATGTTATAACATGATTTTTGGGGGAAAAGCTTTTGCACCTTGCTGAAGGGCAGCTACTATGATTCCTGATGCTGTCAAAAACAAGTGGAAACCTTTTTTTTTAATTAAATAGATAGCAAAGGAATCAAATGAAAAATCTCCCACAGTTTTTTTGATGATTTTCTATTAATGAATTGGATTTATAACAGTGAAGTACATGAAGAAACCTGAGTACTTTCCTCAGATATTTTATAGCTGCACACAAGATTAAACTTTGTCCTATTAAAAGTTAGTTTTAATTCGACAGCATTATACCTAATTGTAGTCTTTACTCAAGAAACACTAAGGGTATTAGTGGCTGTACTGAGGAAATCTTTTTGGACTTCATAATTTTGAGAAACTTTTGAATGAAATTTTGAGTCCAAGTAAAAATCTCAGATTATCCCAGTTTTTCTGTTTCTCTTAACCTGCTAATAAGATAATTAAATTTGAAATATAGTCAAGTGAGATACTGAATTAGAGGAAAATATTTCTTGTCTAGATTCATCAGGCATTTAAGCAGACTTAAATTAGTGATAAATATTTATGAAAGAAGATGGTTTGTTCTTTAACTCCTGATGCTGGATAGCACAGAGGTGTCTCAGAACTTCCAGAGAGGTATTTAACAATGTTTGCCTGATCTTTGATAATTTCTGAAGACTTTTTGGCTACTATAGCCTAGTTTTAAGAATGATTATGCAATCACCTAAAGCTCTGTGTTGGCTGTCACATTGGCACTTGTAATCAGCAAAGTGAGTGCCAAGGTAGCTTTTAAACTGGTACAGAAATTGAGGACTGTGTGCTCAATTTCTCTCATGAAATTTAAAGAGATTTGTTTACATATCAAGGCTAAATAATCTCTGTTTAATCCTATGATCATAGACCTTGTACCCAATCAAAGTGTACAAATAGTTTTAATTTATAAAATAAATACTTTCTAAGGCTCTCAGCTTCTGCTTGGAAATAAAAATCATTCAACTCCAATATCTCAGAATGTTTCAGGCTGCTTAACTTAAAACCTTGCATTGGGAATGTTCTGAGTATTCTCCTCTGAATACTCATTGGAAAAGGAGCTGATGAAATTGATAGAAGTAACTAATCAATTAGAGATCTCATTGTGTCAGGAAATGTGTAGTTAAAAGTAAAGACATTGAAAGTTTAAAGACTGTGTGTTTTAAAAATGTCAAAATTATTTTTGTCTTGAGACATAAAAAATAAGGTATTTATTGAAATACCAGAAAACACACTAGGATTTGACTTAATTATAGTATGGGAGAAAATTTTGATCTAATTCTATTTTAGATTCAAGGTGTAGACATTGTGGAAATATTAGGAAGCAACTTTAAATTTTTAGTTTTCTGTCTCATCCTTATTTTCTAGTAACCTGTTTTTTTTTTTTTTTTTTAATACTTCTAAGGTAGGTTTTCTAAATTTCTAAGTGCAAAGTGCATCCCTCTTTCTGTGGACTTTTTTCCCCCAGACATATTACTATGGTACTCCCTTTTACGCAAAATTATTCCTTTCTGCTTTATTCTTCTGTTTACATTTGTCCAGATATATTTTGTGATTATCTAATGTATTGTATCCAAGAGCTAGAGGCCTTATGTCTAATGAAATAGCATTTTCACATCCTTCATTGAAGATTTTTGTCTGCAGTTGAAATAATCCTAGATTTAAACACAACAGATTTAGGATGTCAGATCACATAATTTAGCATTACTTTTTTTACATTAATTAATTTTCCTCCTTCATCATGAGTGAAAAAGAGAAATTATAAGAAAACATAGAATTTATCTATTCATCTGCTAAATTTTAGGTCAAATTAAGGTTTATTCTATTGAAAATATATATTTTCTCAATTATTGTGTGAACAAATCATTATTAGCAAGTGTTTTATGCTATGAAACTGAAACAAAAATTAAAAACCATTCCAACTTGGAACCAACTGATTTGAAATATTTTTCTGTTGTTTACTACCTCATCTGGTAGAAAATTAATTTATATTATTTGTTACTACTATTAATACTTTTTATTATTAATGGATACTAATTGCCTAATGAAATTAATTTAAACTTAAGCATTAGACGTGGCTACATCTGTTCTTGCAGATTGTCAATAAGGGAAAATCATGCTCAAACAGGAAAGTAAAGGAAAAATATACAATCCCATTTGATTCATTCAGTATTTGAAGCAATCTCCAGGAGAACATTAGGGTTGTCTTGATGTAAGTGCTATAATTACATATGTATTCCATGAATGATAAACCAAATCATACATGTATATACACAGCCTTTAATTGTGAAGTTCCTGGTAAAATCAGGTATTTTTCCCTAATGATGTGGAGTTATCAGAAAATAAAGTGCTATAATTTTGGTCAACATAGTATATCTGCATTTGAGTGTTTTCAAAACATACTTCTAGTCAGCAAAAGCTAATTACTTCAAGAATGTAATTTCCTTACATAAAAAAAAGATAAAAATGCAAGAAAATATTTTAAAATAACACCTTAAGTGGAATTGCATTATAAGGTTCTGCTAGAATTGAATATCTCATAGACAATGCTAAAAAATACAAAGAGCACAGGACACTGATAAAACAGTTTTAAATGGTATGTTATTATATCCTCTGATATATGGATAACTGAATATCAAGTAGGAAGTCCCATTTTGTATGGCATTAAGGAAAATGCTAATGAACTTTTGTGTCCTGTTCTGGTCATCACACTTTGAAAATATGCTTAAAATTGGAAAGGGTTCATTAAAGGTGAAGGAGTGAGTGTAGGTCTGAAAATAAGCATTGCAGTTAGAGGCTAAAGATCTGCCTGTTTAATCTGCTGAAGAGAAGGTGAAGAGGTGACTTGATCATGGTTTGCAAATGCCTTGATGGGAATGAGACTTTTGACAGTGGATGACTCACTAATCTAGCAGCAAAAGGCATAATGAGATCCAGTGTTTCATAGCTGAAGTCAGGGAAATTCAGACTAGAAATAAGGTGCATATTTTAAGAGTGAGAGTCATTAACCACTGGTATAACTTATCTAGCAGTGGGTTGGATTCATCCATCAAAGGCAGCCATTATGAGGAGGATAGATGCAGCATAACACAAGCATGTTGTTCTTTTGATTTAGAGGTTACTCCATGAAAGAGATGGCCTTCATTATACAGGAGATCAGATTAGGTTTTAGTAGTACTCTTGTACTTCAAAAATCTAAGTGGGTATGAGTTCTGGGGGTAGGGTTTGCACAAAGGTAATTGAGAGGATAAATTTATCATCTGTGTGTATGTTTATCCTTAGCTACTTTTGTCGTGTTTTAATGAGAGTGGACTGAGTAAAACAGTGACACTGTGTTACAACAAGATATAAAGACACCAGATGGTTTGCTAATGTTAAATGAAATTATCATATCTTGGTAAAGTGATTAGTTTCAAACACAGTGAGGCTTGGTAGCTGCCCATAAGACTGACAGTAATTTCTGCATAAATTAGCTATATAGCAGTCTATTCAATTCTTTTCTTAAAAAAACCTTTGGAGTGTGGCCAAAGCTATGTGGTGCTAAAAAAAAAAAAAAAGCTATTATGAAGGAGGACCTAAATGGGCATCAGACAAACAAGCTAACTGCTGGATTAAAAGCTCCTGAAGGTAAAATTTTGGACAAAATCTGGGATATACGTTGAAAATGCTGTTAGTCTTGTGAGTCAAATATCCTTGTGAAACAGCTTTGATGAAAAAGGAGAAGGTTATCTTCAGGCTTTTACTAGGTCCTTCATCCCATGCCTCCTCATGGTCTGAGAAACATGAATTACAACTCTTTCAGAAGCCAGAAAGCAAAGGAAAATTTCAGTGCTCTCTCCTCTTTAAGATCTGCTTATCTGGTCTGAGCATGGAAAGGAAATAATTGTACAAGTCCATTACGTGTCTGGTGGGTCTGCTCGGCTAATTCATTGTGAATAATAAAGAAAACCTCAGTATAGTCCAAGAATTGGAAGGAAAGTTATATGAAAGTAAGTTCTAAGCCTTATCTGCTTTTAGGCTAGGAGTGTCCATTACCAATACCTACTTTGATGTTTCTCAGATTATGTATGCTTTCTTATCTCTTCCTTTCTCTTGGCTGCTATTGTCTCTATTGACCACTCTCAAATTTCAGAAACCTGTTTTTTTTCCTGTTTGAAATAAAATAAAAAGCATTTATTATTTTTATGAAAGGTAGTGATCTTACACTAACTGTTCTTGGATGAAAAAAGCTTCAGATTTTTCATTGTCTCTAATTTCTGTGGTCTCTCAGTTTGCGTTTCTCACTTGGTTTTCTTGCTGAATAACAATTCTGAAATTAAGAAGAACAATATTAATTCTACCCAGCTTCTATTTGCACCACACTTCTCCACTCTCACACACAAAAAAACCTAGTTCAATACACGTATGAGGTCTACAATGTTAAGATATTTCTTGTGTCAAGTGCTTTTGTTTCTCCCATAATTTTTCATACTTGTAACTTTCAGTGTCAGAATTTCTTTTTCTAGGTTTTTGTACAGTACCAGGTATAATGGAAATTTTCTTACTTAGGGTTACTAAGCATCTGCATACCAAATAGTAAATAAAAACCAAAGTACTTTTTCATTTTCTAATAGCAGTAAATTAGTGCCATTACTTCTTTATCACAAATAAAAGGTCTTAGCTTTCTGTGAGACATGTATTTTATATTCCAGTTTTGTTGATAAGGAAGCTGAGGCACTAAATGGGATTGCATCTTTTTCAAGATCACTTTGTGAAAAGTAGATAAGAAACTAATTCTGGTGAAAGGTAGACATGGGACTAATTCAGGAAAGCTGACTCACATACCTTAGAATTATCAGACTATTTTGTTTACCAATTATATTTGCATTTTATTTTTTAGGATCAGGTTTTATAATCCAGCTCTACTTTTCTACAATATATTTAATTTCTTCCTGAGCTGCTTTATCTCCATAAAGTGCCATGTTGCTCATCTTTTTTAGTCATTTTCCTTTTCCCCCATGCCCTTACATTTTACCCTAGCCTATTTGTTGCCACCTCTCTGAGGAAATTTAGAGAAGCAACAATTTAGTACTTTTTGTCTGTCTTCCCTTTCCACATTCCCAGCCTGTTTTTACAAGAAATGGCATTAAGCTTTATACATTGCAAAGTCTCAGAAACACTCTTTAAAAGCTGAAGGAAGGAGCTGTAGGGGAATTTTCTCATTGCTTGCCACTGGAGTACAAATGACAAATTCTCTGACATAAACAGAAGAACAGCAGCAAGAATAAAGGCATTAATGTCATACATTTGTCATGTGTGAGGTTGGCATTGATGTGCACAAAGCCAGGACTTCAGTGGCATTTTCAAGTCTGTGTTTGAACATTGTAATAAACAAGTGATATTTATTTGCTTAACAAGTAAAGATGAAGTACAAACACATGGGTGTATACACACAGAGAACCTTTAGTTTAATGCTTCATATAAAACAACGTGAAGTTTGGCAGTAAGTGTTAATTATTTGGTGCAATTGTTGCAAGTCAGTGATGAGAGAAATAGCACTTATGAGTTTCTCAAATATCCAGTGACAGTGACTAATGGAAAACAATCTTTTGTTTGAGTCACAGCTTCCATGTACTAACTTTGATAATGCATAAAAAAAATTGGTAACAGATACATATTCCGTTTGATTTTATAGTATTTCACTTTATAGAATAGTTGCCTTTTGATGTAATAAATACAGACTTGTTCTTGCATGAAAAAACATGTGGTACATTTTGCTAAAAAGGGAATTGAATATAAATACCATGTAAATATTTTTTTTCTTCTTTTTGATCATGCTGGTTTCTACCTAACTGCCAGAAAAATCTAGAGCTGAAACTCATAATTTCCTCTTAGTCATGATTCCCTCTTTGCAAGAACACTACTTAATTAACTATTGCTTCTTTTAATGTGAGGAAAAAAAAAAAAGGCAGATATAGTTCTAAATCTCTAAAACAAGGCCTGTGGTCACTCCATACAGTTATAAGAACCAAATCTGCAATAGCAGAGCCTGTGAGAGTGAGATATAGGCTTTGTCCAGAGATCTTAAAGCATTTCTGCCTCACTGAGTTCTACTTATTTTTGTAAAAGATCAGGGAAGTTAGGCAATGGTAGGTAGGTTATATCATACATTAACAGAGACTATAACAAGAAGAACAGTTCATTTGAATCCTATATTAAAGAAATTACAATAAATTTGGTACCATTAAGTTCTATGGGGTGAACTGTCTTTCTTTTGAATTTGAAGGCAGAAAGCAGAACAAATTCACAGAAAGTGCTTCCTTCCAAGTAACTGTGGACTTATGGGGACAATGATTTTATGCTGTCTTGACCCTTAGAGTGATTATTATTCCTACAGTAAATATGAGCAGATGTTTGGCTTTTTGTTGCATTTCTGTGCTGTGTCATGAAACTAAAAGTAAATGGAGTGCAACAGAAATTCATTATCTTTTCACTCTCATGTTTGTTCCCCACCCATGACTTTTCCCTTCTCTTTCTCCTTTCCCTGTTCCTCATATCTTATACCCTTTGATAAGGACTGAAAAAGATGAACATGACTAGTCAACTTTTTCATTTCTACAAAGATTATTTTATATATCCAGATATTAAGTACTCTTTATAAGCTTCTGGATAGCATCTGGTTATACTTAAAAACTATAAGATTCATATTTATCGTTTGCATTTGTCTTAGGCTACAGCTCTTAGACATAGATGAAACATGTAGAAATGCCTTTTGATGTCCTCTCAAGGAAAAAAAAAACCACCAAATTTCCAGTGAAAACAAGAACAGACATTCACAAAAATTAAAATATTGAAAAAATCTTTAAGATATGAATTTAATCCCCACTAATTATTTTTGAAATGAAGTCTAAGAGAGACATCAAAAATAAATGAAAAGTTGGCATTAGGAACATTCTAGTTTCTCTTTGAATCAATTAAACATTTCCATAACTCAGTTTCTGCCTTACCAAAATTCTTCAGAAAGGAAAAAGTGTTGTGCTGATCTCCCCATTCAACTCTCAGGTGGGCTACCCTATGGTCCAGTAAATATTTTTGAGTATTACTATTATAAGAGGCAAAATAAACATTCAAAAAAGAAGTTGGCATTTGCATTATTTTTCCAAATTGCATCCAACAATATGATTAATTAGTGTGCATGCATTAATAATCCATACTGTAGGTGCATGGTGGAGACGATCTGAATAAAATCAATCGTTCTCAGTGTATAAGGTATGATAAAATATAGCAAGATCTAATTTCCAGTTGGAGAGAAATATGGGATACAAGAAATCAGAGCCCAGGCTGGGTAAAAACCACCAGCTTTACATTTCTCCTTAGAAAGTAAACTCTGATATGCATGTGTTACCCAAACCACAGTTTGAGTCTGAAATTGTGTCAGGATTATTTATCAGCAAAAAACATGAATTTTTAACAAATGTAGATAATTCAGAGGGATGAAATAATTTAGACATTTGAAAAATCACTTTGTAGTTGAGAGAAACCCACTCTGCCTTTTTTTTTGGAGAATATGCAGTGATGCCACAGCAAACAATCACAGAATCACAAAATTGGTAAGGATTGAAGGGACCATGGTGACTTATCTGGTCCAACCTCCCAGCTTAAAACAGGGTCATTCTAGGGGCATTCCACTGCACGGAATTGTGTCCAAACAGTTCTTGAATGTCTTCAGTGAGGGAGACTCTACAACCTCTCCGGACACCCTGTTCCAGTGGTCACTCATTCACACAGTAAAGAAATTTTTCCTCATATTCAGATGGAACTTTCTGTGCATTTGTTTCTGCCCATTGCCTCTTGTGCTGCTGCTGGGCAGCACTGAGCAAAGCCTGGCTCCATCCTCCTGACATCCCCCTTCAGACACTTACTCCCATGGATGTTGTCCCCCCTTATTCATCTCTTCACAAGGCCAAACAGGCTGATCTCCCTCAGCCCCTCCTCATAAGAGAGATACTCCAGGCCTTGCTTATGTTCGTAGCCCTCCTCTGGATTTGTTCCAGCAGCATCCTGTCTCTCTAGTGCTGAGGAGCCCAGAACTGCTCACAGCACTCCAGTCAGGATCACCTCCTTCAGCCTGCTGGCAATGCTTCACCTAATGCATCCTAAAATACCATTTACTTTCCTTTGAAGTCAGATAGAGTTTAATCACTAATTGCTGTAAATGGCTTTTCTCAATAGCTTTTTGTTTTGTTTTGTTTTGTTTTGTTTTGTTTTGTTTTGTTTTATTTTCAGCCAGTCCAACTCCAAGTTGTCCAACCTCTTCTCCTACCTTCAGCCTCAAGCACTGTGGGCTCCACGTGCCTTAGGCCTGTGGCAAGAGTCAACCCAGCTGTCTCATCCAGCTGCAAATGAACATTTTTGTTGTTGCATTTTTATTTTTGGTTGTGAAGAAAACTGCTCCAGCTGCTAGAAAGCTAGAACTGACTGGAATGGAGCAGGGCAGGGCAGTCTCATTTCACCCTGCTAAATGTGAAAGCCACTGGGAATCCACACCCTTTGGGAAGTCAGTTATGTCACCTAGACATTTGAAAGTGTGACAATGAGAAAAATCAACAACACTGAAATTGCTGATACTTACAATATACATTTTCTTTATGTACCGATGTAGGTTTTGTCTTAACTGGTGACCCCTTTTTCTTCCTTCCCCTTACCTGATGCTCTCCACTTTCTGGCCTCTTCAGGGCCTGTAATGACACTGCTGACAGGATAAGTTGTAAGAGAATTACTGATCTCTGGGTTCTCATCATAAGTTTAGTTGCAAGGCTTTTTCCTCAGAAGTGCATAACCTAATTGCTCTCTCTCCTTATCACCTTTCTCTCCTCCTGCTGTTTTCCTCAGGAGGCAGGGCGAGAACACTTCTCTTTTTTTCTTCTCTTTTCAGCTTTTTTCCCCATTATGTTTGTCTTCAGATCTTAAGCAAGGTGAGAAAGGGACCTGAACCAGATCATAAAGAAACCTTTAACTGCAAACAGCATTCTGTATGAAAGACATAATTCAGACACAGGGTTTGTTTAGGAAATTCAGAGTACATCTGAACATTTTTAACTATCAGAGTATCAAAAAAAATTGCCTTGTTCTTCAAAGCAAATAGATCTGTCACCAAGTAGCCATGTAAAGTTTCCCAGATTTGATCTATGACTCATCCTGGGGATGCTCTTCAGAAGCAATTCTCCAGAGTGAACGGGCCCTTGATTCAGCTATTTTTTTGTGAGATCCTGCCATATGAGTAACCCTCAGTGTTGAATTTCTGCCCACTAAAATATCCTGGAATTCTCCATTCATTAGCAGTGTTGAACTCTTAGTTCTGTCTGTCAATTTATATATCATAGTACCGAGGTGTTGCCCAACTACATTAGCATTGCTTTGTGTACAGAAATATTTTCAGTGCCAGAATTGCCCCAGACATCACCTAAAGTCTTATTATGCTGATGAATTTCTTCTCCAGATTTATTAATTTCTCCAAACAGAGTGCCTGTTGAGATTGATTAAACCATCCTTTTTGCAGTAGATCTATGATAATAATTATGTGATTATGCATGCTTTTTGCCTTTTAGGCATTTTTCTTTATCCATGCATTAATTGAACTTGTATTTAATGTATCAAAGATCCTTAATCTGCACAATATACTTGACTAGTTTATAAAAAACTATACTAAAGTATGCTTTAGAGTCACAGAAACACAGAGTTGTTTAGGTTGGAAAAGAGCTCTGAGTCCAACCATTAACATAATACTACCAAGTCCACCACCCAGCCGTGTCCTAAAGAACCCTATCTGCATGTCTTTTAAACACCTCCAGGGTTTATGGCATAATCACTGCCTTGAGCAGCCTGTTCCAACTCTGATAGTCCTTTCCAGGAAGAAATTTTTACTAATATCCAGTCTTAATTTACCCTGACAAAATTTGAGGTAATCTCCTCTCATCCTGTTACGTGTTCCTTTGAAGAACAGACTGCCTACCTTGCTACAATCTCTTTTCAGGTAGTTGTAGTGAATTTACACAGGGGTGTCCCCTGTGGCTCCTGTTCTTCAGGCTAAATACCCCATGTCCCTCAGCTGATCCTCATAAGATCCGTGCTCAGGACCCTCCACCAACTCTGTTGTCCTTCTCTGGTTATTCCTGTACCTCAGTTCCTTTATGGTGGCAATGAGGCTCAGAACTGGACACAGGTTTTGAGGTGTGGGCTCATCAGTGCCAATTACAGAAGGACAATCACGGCCCTGGTCCTGCTGACCACCATGCTGCTGATGCAGGTCAGGATGCCTTTGGTCTTCTAGGCCACCTGGGCAAGCCACTGCTGGCTCATACACAGCCAGTTTCCAGCCAGCATCCCCTGGGGAAGCTTTCTGGAATAGTGGCTGCTCTGCAGCTGCTCTGCTCTGCCTGCAGCTCTGCATGGGGCTGTGGCCCAAGTGCAAGATCCAGCAATTGGCCTTGTTGAACCTCATACACTTGGCTTCAGCCCATTAATCCATCCTGTGCAGAGGGGAATGTATGTGGCCCGAAGTTTAGAGTCCGACTAGCTGAGGGCGAAAGGCCGACGCCCCTCTGCAATTCCTGGCCAGCGCCCTTCGGCGTCTGAGGGCCTCGGGCTGTGCTGGCTGCGGACTGGCTCACACCGCTGGTATTGGGGAGGAACGGAGCTGACCATTTCCCGGGGGTTAAACATCGGTTTATTGCAGGTGATGCCGCATCTAAACACCGGGAAACCATCCGGGAAAAAGTTTTTTCATAGGGGGTGAAAACAGGATTATAAAGGAGGGGGGGGGGGTACAGCGGAC
Organism: Zonotrichia leucophrys gambelii; assembly: GCF_028769735.1. Classification (NCBI taxonomy): domain Eukaryota; kingdom Metazoa; phylum Chordata; class Aves; order Passeriformes; family Passerellidae; genus Zonotrichia; species Zonotrichia leucophrys. The sequence goes on along the minus strand of NC_088172.1, from coordinate 1,169,225 downwards.
CAATCGGGAAAGGTGAGGGGATGAACTTCCAGAACTGACACTCCATGGAGACCAATAATCAAAAGGTAAAGGAGGTGTCCTGGGACCCCAGCCAGCCACCATCTCCAGAGAGGAGAAGGTTCTCGAAACCTGGGAGGAGAAAGGGAGTGATTGACTGGACCCAGGGAGGAAACAACTTTCACTTATAAGGGAAACCAGGGGAGAAGCAATTACACATCGGCAACTATGAATAGCGGTTACTATAGCAACTTAGCTGGCAGGCTAGCACTGGCGGGAAAAACTGGGGGAACGAAACCATTTTACACATAATAGGGGAGAACAATACATAAATTGGGGGAATAACACAAGAAACTTAACAACACACTACCACAATCCTGTTCTGATCCCTCTCTGGAGCCTTTCTATCCTCCAGCAGACCAACACTCCCAAGCAACTTGATGTCATCTGCAAACTGACTGAGGTTGCATTTGATCTCCTAATCCAGATAATTGATAAAAATGTTTAACAGGACTGGGGCCAATACTGAGCCCTGGAGAACACCAGTAGTGACCAGCTGCCAAAGGATAATATATTATTCTGTTCATCAGTCTTTGGGCTCGGCCATCCAGACATATTTTACCCAACAAGGAGTATACCCATCCAAGCCATGAGCAGTCAGTGATCAGAAAGAAATATTGAAAAGCATTTTGCAAGCAAAATCCAGATAAGTTATCATGTGAGTTATTGTGGTTTGAAGGAAACATGAGAGCTTTTACTATACATACACTTAGCAAACTATTATTTACTAGCAAAGGGTATAACTTACCTTAAAATATTTGTTTGCACATCTTTGCATTTGAAAACTGAAATCTGTTCACTCACAACAAAATATAAAAAATGGCAAATACCATGGAAGCTTTTGAAGACTTAAATTTCTGGGTGTTTCTTTGAAGAACTCTTACTTTCCTTTGCTGCAGGCCAATGGCAAGACAGAAACAGTTCTGTTATCCTGTTTTAGCTATCACTGTCTTTCTGTGTCTTTCTTTCTTTTTAATACTAGTGATACCTTCCTTAAGTTACCAGGACTCTTCTAGAACTATTTAGAAGCTTCTATTTGACATTTCTGATAGAAGTTTCATGAACTCTTACATACATTTCTACCTTCTGAAAAAGGAATATGCTCCCTAAAGGAACTTTCTGTGAGGAAGGAATACTAGCACCAAAAATTTTCTGTGATTTGAAAGGAATGCTCTCTACCTCTTCCTTCACCCTATTACCTTGTCTGGCAAAGAAGCTTTGAGGACAGTTTCTTTGATTCTAAGACTTTTATCTAAGCCTATCCAGGTAGTTATCATTCAAGTGTATTTTTATTCAGGCTGAATTACTAAGGAACTTACTTGAATTGAATAAAAAACCAGCTTGGTTTCTTAAAGTTATTTTATGGTTACACCTTGTATTCCTGATGCGGTTTTTGTTCCTTGAAGAGCAGAGGTGCTCATCATAGTTCATTATAGATGTGAGATCCAACAATGCCATTCTAGTCAGGGGTTTGGCTACCCCTGCAATCAGAAGTTAATGGAGGAAACACTGATTTTCAGTTTCCTCTTCCAGTCACAGTCTGTTCATAATGAAGATTCGTCAGTTTTAGTCGCTGTCTTTCCAAATCAGATCATCAAAGATGAAAGGAGGTTTGAAGGGGAACCATGGGGCTCATTTCACAGAAGTACTGAGGCCAATTATTTTTTACATTCTTATTCACTCATAAAGGGTTTCTAGATTTCTTTCCAAGCTGGAGCTTGATTTCTAAATACTTCAAATGAATGTCTTAACACTTACAAAAAATCACTGAGACTTATGGTCTTAATCTTTAGGTTTTCAATTTTCATTTCCCAAATGTAGAATTTGGTAAATTGAATCTCTTTTAGTGGAATAAATGTAGCAGCAAAACCACCACCACTGACAAAGGCTGTAGTAGCAATAACTTGTGATTTTCATTTTTTTTTTTTAATTTGTTGACATTAGTGATGGAATCAAGTAACTAAAAACCTCCTGTTACTGTGTATTTGTCACTCAATTTTTTAATATTTTATTTTCTTACACTGTATTGAATTACACAAACCCTATATTAATGTTATCAGCTGCTACTGGTAGTTAGTTTTGCCTCATGGGTAAATGTTATGGTTATGTTTAGCAAAGGTAATTTATTATTCTTTGTAGATATAGGAACTGTAAAAGAAAGTTTGGCATCCAGTAATGAGTAAAAGCCAGGAATAGGCTGTATTCCTGAAGTTTCTCCAAGTCCTTAGGGTAGGACTGTACTGAAATTAGATGGGAAAAATGGCACATTGGTATAGAAAGGATATCAACTGTTGATTGAGGCAATTTAATAGGAAGGCGTAATAATATCCTGTGTTTTGGTGTCAAAGCCAGAAAATATACACAAACACAAAAACGCATTATTTGTTTGAGTAGGAAAGATTTAGATTTTAAAACATGTGAGGCAAGTTTTTGCTCACTCCAAAATGTAGATATCTGCTTTCCTCTTCAGTTGTCTTCTAGGTGCCCCTGACTGACGCTGGAAAGGAACTGAAAGACACCTGAAAGTAATTCCTCTGTATTTAGCAAATGTCCTGCAAGGACAGCATTCTCCAGAGTTACAGAAATTAACCTGTATTGTGAGAAGAGAAACTTAGGTTGGTACTTGGGTGTAGACAATGTGTAGGTGGCTAAAAGTATTTAAGAAGAATCTCATAAAATTTATGGTCACTTTTTAAACACTTTTCATATAGGTATAAACTACAGTTTGACCATAGGGAGAGGTGGTGATTAAAAAAATGTTTGTACTCAAATTAATTAATTTTACAAGGAATAATATACATAATTCCTGTTCTATAGTAAAACTGACTGACTTAACTATCCTAGTGAGAATATTTCTTTTAGAGTAATGGTATAAAAATTGCAAATAAATTATTTTCTAACAAGATGGCACTGAAATGAACATAAACACACAAGAAGGAAATATCTCTCATAGAAAATCATAGAAAAAGTTCATATTTTTGGCTTACCGCCTGAGTTGAAATACTGGCAAAATTATAGTCTGTGTATGTAAATGTTTCATTTAGAAAGATTGTGCTGGTCACAATGAATAAACCACTGATTACAAGAGCCTGTATTTCAAAAAAGAAAACAAAAGAAGTAAAAATAAAGAATAAACACTATGCAACATTTTGATTTTTTTAATATAGCTCCATGTGCTTGATTACATTAGAGGTTCAGTATATTTATATTCCAGCAGCAGGGCAGGTGTTGCTGTGTCATCTGCTGTATAAGTTGTCATTTTTGTTACATTTATAAGTTCAATTTTTTTTTTTATTAAATTAGAGTGACAGGTGCAGGCTTTTGATATGTACACCAGTAATGTATTTACATTGTTTGCATATTTTGTAGGAAGCATGTAGTAGTCTTGGCATATTCTACGTCAAAATTTTCATGGAAATCTGAAATTAAAGGTTACAGTTCATCTTGCATAGGGAGATTAATAGGATGACACAGCAAAATTAACAACCTTGTTTACAGGAAAAATAAAATTAGCTGACATCCAGAACAAACTACACCCCCTAACAGATTCTGAGTCATTAATTATGGTTTGCAAATTTTATTTTTATAATTTTGGATTTCTTAGTTACAAATTAGAGCAGGAAAATTATTATAGCTAGAATAGAATATTTCAGATGGAAGACAACTAGAGTAATCCCCCAATCCAACTGCCTGAGCAATCCAGAGCTGATCAAAAGTTAAAGCAAATTATTAAGGGCATTAACCAAAGGCTTTTTAAGCACTGTCAGGCTTCGGTCATTGACCACCTCTCCAGCATGCTTGTTCCCGTGTTCAAATGCTGTTTTAGAAATTATTGCTTAAAAAATCATGATTTCTCACCCCTGTTTTTGAAGCAAATACTTTGAAGTGGATTTTTTTTAAAGTACACGTATACCGGAATCTTTACATGGAGTTTCAAGTTTATTTTTTAATGTGTTCTATATCTTTGTCTTATACACATTCAGATTATACTTTTAGTTGTAAGCAAAACAGGACAGGATCATTTTTAAAACCAAGGTCACTGGGCTAGACTTTCTTTTCCATCAAAATTAGGCAGCCATGTACAAACACCCCATTAGGAACAGCCTTTGGTGTGTGTTTGACATCTCCTAAACTGTTATCTTTTTTTTGTTTCTGTCCTGCTCACAAAAGAAAATCTGTTAGTTGTACTGGTTCAACTTAGTGCAAATTAATTTTTGTGAGAACATTTTAAGTTACAAATACAACCTGAAAATCCTAAAATGGAACTAAATCTTTAAATCTTCTATGTTTACTTTTTATACACAAGTTCCCATTGATACCAGTAAGTATTAGGTATTTAAATACCTTTGTGAATCTAGGTCTAAAGGCATACCTAAAATATAAATGAAATGAAAGGACCTAATTCCAAGTAAAATTAAACTCGAAATTAATTGTGGCATCTAAAGCTTAATGAACCTGAAGTTCCACAAAACAAATAAATAAACAAACAAAAAATAGTGGAGTCCAGGGGCTAGAGGAAAACTAAAGTAAAATGCAACTAGAACACCAATAATTTCATAGTTTCAATCTATTTGAATCAAAGATGTTATGTTCGATCTAGAATTTATAAACTACTATTCTTTTTGTCATGCTGGTGTTTTCCACATTATAATGGAACTATTACGTAGTTGATATTGCTTACCATTTTAATTTTAAATGAACTATTTCATTATGTAATAAGTGTCAAAAATAAGTAATTTCATTTAATTTGAAAAGATGATCTGATTTGTTCATATTCAAGGACAGCCAAGCAAACACATTCTTAGTTCTGATGCTGTCTCATGCACACTACTGATTTGTAAACATATATCTGGAATGTATTTTAAGTGATGACTAATTCCAAGCTTATTTCCATAGTGAACACGATGTATTTTGAGACGGATTTTTTAAGTGGGACCCAGAATGGCTCCTCATTTGCTTAAAAAATTCAAACCCAGACCTACTTTGCATAATTTTACATAGACAACAGTTCAGTCTAAAGGAACAAATGTTCTTCTTCTCCACATACACACACATAAATGATGACTACATGTTTGTGTGCATAATTTGCAAACAGCCTTTCCCCTGAAGGTATAGGAAACGCACTGTTATTTTACTGCACTTCTTTTGTTGAAGAGGAAGTGGTGTCATTGAATGGAATTGCCTCATCAGACACTCCACAAAAGTGCCAAGTTGTAGCAATCAATAGGGAAATAGCAGATGTGAAGGTTAGTTGGCATCAAAGAGTATGAGTGGGAAAGCTTTCCTATGGGAAAGAAAGTGCTTCATTCCTCTTTATCTGTACCCGGAATATTGCTTCTATCAAGCTTTCAGAAAATCAGAGTATGATGGCTTTCACTACTCCAGCTCTGAAAGAGTCACTTTAAAAACAATTAAAAAGTTAGATAGCAATCCATCAGGGAAGTTGTACCAAGCGAACAGGATTTTGTTAGTTTTTAGACTTAAATGCTGCAATTTGTTCTCTTTCTGAAGAAAGCTGTTCCAGTGCAATGGCTCTGGGTCAAGGACTGTCTCCCTAGGCAGTCATTGCAGATAAGTATAAATGTTGCTTTCAGAGCTGTTCATGGGAAACAAATAACATGTTGTCATTTCTCTAGAGTATAAAAATTTAAAAACTTTAGTTCAGAAACTTCCTTTATTTTTGGGACTGCCTTGGATATTCATATTTGTTTCTTTTTTCTGGACAGCATAAACAATATTGGTCCACACAGGAACTACTGAGAAAAAGCTGAGTTTCAATACATCAATCAAGTTCATTCTCTTTAAAAAGATTGTCCTGCCAGGAATGGTAAAACTGGAGAGTCAGTGAATCATAGTATTTGTCAGTGTAAGAGCTTCAAGTTTCTGATAGCAGTTGAATGCTTTTCTGAGGAGTTGTAAAAAGGAACAGGTTTTAGGGAGGGTAGAGTACTTGCAGGGAAATACTCAGTGATGGATGGTTTTGTTAATTCACTTTGCAAACTTGTAAGACAGTTTGTTTTTGAGAAAGTGGATTAGAGATTTTGTGGGGTTGAGACTGATCATGCAGAGGTTTTTTTCCTTTAAAAAAAGAGCTCAATTTTTAATCATGTATCTTTCTCTAAAAATATCTCTAGTTAGAGGGATGGATACATATTTCTTACAAAAAAAATTGAAGCAAATTTCTCTCCTCATTGATCTTTAAATCAAAATACTGCTTAATGGAAATTATGTCTCTAATCTGGTTGATTAATATTTAGAGAAAATATATTTATTGGCAGTATAAAGAAGGAGTCAGCAATAATTATCTAAAAGCACCTTTCTCGCTGAAATCCAGCATGGATTTAAAATTAATTGTCCCTTGTCCTTGGGCTCATAAACAAATAAATGCAGTATGGCACACACTGAATATAGGTACCATTATCCAAAGCTCTTTCCTATAAATTTTTTTCTTAAATTAGTACGCACAGAAATCCACTTTGCCAGAATGTGTTCTACTAAACTGGTCAACAGAAAGTACATGAAAATTTGCTGCAGGATGTTCACAGCTTACTGATGCAGAAATATACAGAATAAACAGAGCAACGCTGTTACCAGTGACATCAAAAGCGTGACTTTAACAGGTTTGGGGCACTATAAATTTACTGTGTTTTAATGAAACAAGGAACTAACTGTGCCTGGGGTTTGAAAGATCTTCAAGAATATATGGATTTTTAAAAATGCTTATTTATTCTAAGGAGGCATGGAATATTAGTAGAATATCTGCTAATATCCTTCCCTTATCTTTTCATCAACTACTTAATCATACCTTTCAGATTGATAACATTCATCTCTGGTTTCTGGTTGTCTTCATGGTCTTGGTTGCTCCAGATCAGTTTGTTCTCTTGGGACAGTCTGAAAAATTATTCCTTACATTGGAGCTTATGCTTTTGAGTAATTCTAAATTCTAATTCTGTTCTTTAAATTCTACCTATACAGAAAATTATTTTAGTTCTAGTATACAATCAGAAAAAAAATCATACACCTGTGCACTTTCTCATGAAAATACTTTTTCTGTCTTGTTTTTACAAGACAGTTATACCATGCTTATTCCTGTGTTAACTTCAGAGACTTGTAACTCTATTACCAGCTAATTATTGTATGAGTGATAATGGCTTATGTTGTGGGTTGGTTTTTTGGTGGTTTTTGTCTGCTGGTTTGTTTTGGTTTTACTGTCTTACTTTTGTTTGTCTACAATATCCTAGGCACTATATTGTTGTAGATTTACATTAAAGCCCTGGTGTGACTTCAAATAGTTAAAATCTGAGTGAAATTAGCAATGTAGTGCCATTCATAGAAGGCACAAATCCATGAATGGATTTGCGCCAGTGATTTAATTTTCATGTAGTGACAAGAATTTCCCTCTGCAGTAGAATCTCGTGCATTAGTGTGATGGTCTGGTTACCACTCTGCAGTAAACAAAGTGATTCAGCTTTCACATGTCCAAACATCTTCCAGTCATGGAAAGCTTTTCCCCTGCCTTGGCCATCTGGAATCTCAACAGCTTGTTTGCCTCCAGATCTCCTGGTACTTCCTCATTTGTATTAATGCTCATTGTATTAATGCTCATTGGATTAATGCTTCCTCAGCATTGTATTAATGCAGTGAAGTTTATACGTTAAATACTTTGTATACTCAAAGTACAGAGCTGTTTTATTACAAAGATGGTTGAACAGAAAAAAACCTGCTTCATTAAAAAAAACAAAACAAAACAAGAAGTAAAAGAATCAGCAGCAACCTACCTAAAATCCCCAACAACTCCCAAACCAGGAACAAACAAAAAGCCAAGAAAATAACATTCAGTAAACTAAAATTAGTGCTTAACTGTTGTGTGGCACCCTGAACCTGTAACCATTTATCCAGGAACTTAAACCAAACTGTGACCAGAAAATCTGATATTTGGATCTTAGTTTTGAAGCTCATAATGCAAGATCTGTCTGCAAAAGAAATTTACAGAGAGTTACGCTCACCATAAATTTAACATAATCTGGGTATGGGTGGGTTTAGAGTTTTTCTAAGATTATTGTACATAAAAAAAAAATTATTACTTTCCTTAAATATTTATAATTTAATATTTTATCTTTTTTTTAAATACATGGATATAGCTGCATATACAAGTTTGTAAAAAATAAGCCTATCACTTTTAAATCACAGCTGGTGATTTAAAGACAACAGGCCTTCAGTGTTGATTCCTCCCCAACAGCAGGACTCCTCTGTCATTGGACATTATTGTGAAGATGTAACATCTATTTTATATCTTTCTGTCTGCCTAACATTGATATTTATCACAGACAGCAGAGAAATAAGTGCTTATTATGTGTCCTGAGATCAGAACACTAAAACCCCTTTTAAAGTTCAGAAGGGATGAGCAAATCTCTGTGATTATTTGGTTGCAGGTCTGAGGTTTAGACATGGGGTTTTTTTTCCTCAGGAACTTTTTTTAAATTAAGTTATCTGAAAATACATGCAATGGTTTTCCTCATTGTATCTCTAATCTCTGTGATGCCTTTGTAATGTCACTTCTGCACTATAATGACATTGTTAAATACAGCTAGATCTAACCCTAAGTCCTCTGCCATTGGTCTTATGGTCCTTTTAAGTTATTTTATTATGGTTTAAAGCTATGGTTGTGAGCCATTATTTGGATTAATTTTATGACATGATTTTCCCAAGATATTGATGCTTAACTTGGCATGCACTCTGGCTGCCCAACTCTCTCATAGTCTAATCTGGTGCTTCCTTTCCTTCCACACAACAGAATGTCAGGTTGTTCTCATTTAGATCCTAATAAATAACTCATGGCTAGTGCTATTCCACAACATGCCATGCTTTAGCTCTCAGGTGACTTCATTTCAATCCATCTGTTGACAATATCTAAAATTCAAACAACAAGAAAAGGCTACTGTACATTGAGGTGAAAAATAAAATAAATTTATTCTTAATCTCACTCTTTTCAGTGGAGAGCATGGAGAGGGGTGTGAGAGGATCCCACAAAAAATCTTTTCAGGTCCAACGACATATTTTCCTACAGGATTTTCCAGAAGGTCAGGTAAAAGTGGAAGGTGCAAGTCTTTCCTCACTTTTGTCTTCATTTTCTGAGCCCATCAAAAGTCTGGAGGAGAATGGACAGGAAAGTACTTGGGCAGGTTTCTTAATGTTATCATCCTGTTACAGTCATACCACCTAATGAAGGTATCTTGTCCTTGCAATTAAAAGGTCTCTCAAAAATTTTACACATGCAGAAAAGCAGTTTCTAAGAGGAAAAAAAAAAATGTAAAAATCTCATCAGCTTAGTAGGTATTGCTATCAAATTTCTCCAAATTAATTTACCTGAATCCACTTATCTCTGACTTAAACCAAGTAATTCACTTGCCCTAGCTTCAGAGCATAACCTGACTGAGTTTTTGATTTCACTTCTATAGGTAATATAAGATTGGCACAGCTAGAGAATTGTTCTGTGGAGATATCCTCTTTTTCTTTTTCTGTTAACTAAAAAGTGAACCACTATGAATAATTTAGCTTCTAACAGATGAATAACTTTTGAAGGTCTAAAGAAAGCACTAAAATTTTCTCTCTAACTGTATTTTTATTTAATTTTCAGTGTTATTTTCATTCAGGAATTTTGTAGACCCTTTTTTTTTAAGTTTTGAAATTTTATAAACAATCTTTTGCCCCTTTGGGTTATATCCAAATTGAATAGCTCACCCATTTACTTTAAGAAATTGGTTATTCTGGTTATTTCTTTTCCTCCCTTCTAGTTGACTAAAACTGTATCTTTAGTTTTGATGGGCAAAAACTCCTACTAAATCATTAAAGAAATGCTATGCCATACTAATCTCTGTTTTTAAATATACTGTCCAAGTGCTAGTCATAGCCATATGTTTTTCTTATAATAGAAAGTGGTGAAGGAAGCAATTATGAATTTAATAAGCATCCTTATTTTAAAATAAACTGCAATGTTGATATATTGATTAAAAAGTATTATTATTACATTAAATTTTTGTTGTACTCCTCCCAAGTTTACCTATCTAAATTACTCAAATAAAATTGTTCATCCATCATTTCTTCTCCTAAGACGCCATCTGTTCCACAGATACCTTAGGTAACTAATTGCTGCTTTAGTCAAAGCACATTTAAGTCCTCAATGGCCACCTGTCCCTGCAGTCAGCAATTTTATTAGTTTCCTAAGAAAGTTTTTTTTCTGATGTGATGCAGTGTTGTAATCTTCGCTGCAGTGTTGTTCTTGCCTCGCTGCTGGGGCTCTTCTCCATTCTCTGCAGCACAGTCCTTCCTGTCTTCTCAAGGGCTCCTCTTGGGCTCTCAACCCACCCCTATTTATCTCAGTTACCTTCACGAGCTACAGCTGCTGCCCAACTGAGGACCCTGCAGCTCGTTTGGAGCAACTCGGACCCACACAGACCTCACAATACAACATATATTCAGGCCCCCACAATGCAGAATTAACTAAGTCTGAGCAGCTAGGTGTCTCCTTCTGAGTCTCCCTGGGGACTAACAATCCTGGAGGGACTGGTCTGGAAACAGGATGACTGGATCTTCATTGATTCCAACAGTGACAGCAGTGTTACTATCACTTGGTTTTGGCTGGTGATTCAGTTTCTATAAAATACATTAGAAAGAGTAAATGGGTTTTTTTTAATGCTAAGACATTTGAAAGGGAGAATTCTTTGCGTCCATACCATTTAAGATGTGCCAGTTTTGTGTATCATTATGAACAGAAGAGGAAATGGATAAATAGATTAACATTCTAAGATAAGGGAAGGAAAAGAAGGCATTTAAGAAATCTGAAAACTCAGGGTGTGTATCACTGGAATGCTAATATGTCTCATACCAAACAACCCTTTGCTACTTAGGTTACTCAGAGGGACTGTAAGTTTTCTGTCTTTTTGCCAAAATTATGCATACAGGATGGAAGAAATATTCTGTATAGCTTATATTTCCATCTTAATTATGGTGTTTAAAGTGTAAATTTTGTTTCTAGATACTATATTTTAATTTAGTTTGCTTCTGTTTAATAATTTCAATAGACATGTGTCCTCTCCTTCTGGGTATGATGTCAATGATAGAAAGATACAGAAAACGGAGGCCATTCTACTTAGAATATTGAGCATGAATATTTGTTGCTGCTTTTTCAAAAATAAAGCAGAAAGAAAAATGTGGGAAATAAAAGAAGAAAAATTTGCTGCTTCATAGCAAGATATGGATTTCAGACAAACTAGGATAGCTTTAATTTGCACTCTGCCTATTTGAATAAGGTATTTAACATAGTAATTACTTGAGTATTCATGTTCAATAATTGCTATACCACATCTGCAAAGAATCTCATTTTCTTGCCTTAATATCTGCAAAATACAGTATATTTTCTGATTATAATTTTTAATCTTCAATTTAGTAAAAGTAAACATTAAAAACAAAAAAACAAAAGTAAAAAAAAAAAGGTAATTAAAATGTATATATTAAAATACAAAACAGTAATTTTGCTTATTGCTGTGACTTATTACATTTTGCATATTACTGTGATAATGCTGAAGTGCTCACATCACTATGCAGCATAAGTACCCAGTTAGTAAAAGCAAAAAAATTAGGAAGCCTCCCAGCTGGAACTGATTATTGCTTCCATCAATTGTATCCCTAAAAAAGAAGTAAAGTGAGGGAAAATACCGTACTGGTAGAAACCAATCTGACCTCTGCCAGAGAGATTGTTTAATGTTTTCTATGTTCTCAGGGAATATTTTACCTGATTGATTAATTAAATCAATTAATAACTGAGCTTAAGATCAGAAGAAAGTCTACTCTGAGGTGTTAAAATTTATTCTTACAATGTAGCTAAAATAGTTTTGCTTAACTCTTCAAACAAGAAGAAATAAACCCAGCCGACCAGCTGCCATTTCCATGGTGAGTGGCTCGTGAACACATTTAATGTCATAACAAAACAGTGCTTTCTTAAGGTTTCTTTGGAATTTTTTTTGTCTTTTTACAATATAGCAGATACATAGCACACATAGCACTTCCATTCTTGTTTACACCTTTCTCAACTTGTCATTTATACTTCAGAGATGAGGAATTACTTTTACACCCCAAAGCTTGATCTTGCACTTCTTACATGTGACATTAGAGGACACAGCAGTCCTTATGACTGAACCTCACTTGTTATCTCTCCCTTGATGTTCTGATTGTTTAGATATGCAGGCTGCTAAAGGATGGTGTTAATGAGGGGAGTGTGTTTTCTGAGAACTGGGTTGTTATTTGGCTGTCCCTTATGTTTGCAGTGTTTCTTATTGCTATTCATTAGCTTTCTCATGAATATGATGCCAGAAAAATGAGCTTCCTAATCCCCGTGGCGTTTAATGACAAAATGGAAATGCCAAAAAAATATTGTAGCAATAACTTATTATTAAATATGGTAAAAATCATTAGAATTTAAGTCTGTAGTGCTTTCTATTTACTGTTAATTACTGTCAAGCAACAGTCTGTCCTTCATGAATCTTAAATTTCTCTTTTATAGCTATTTTCTGTAACATGGTATAGACTGTCCATAAAGAGTATTTTGAAAATAAGTTCAATCATGACAAACTGTCAGATAAGATTATATATATACACATATTTTATATATATATATGCAATATATATATACTCAGAATATGCACAGACATATATATATTGTATATATTTGTATTGTGTATATATATATGCATTGTATATACATATATATATAAAATGTATATATATATAACATATATATACATGTATATATACTTATATATATATATATATACAAATGATGAAGAAGAATGGTATAATTACAATCTAATTATGGGGGGAATACTTTAAGGGAAAATAGATTTTCATTCCCCAGATCTTAATATAGAAAAACATACAAGGTTTGGTGCAGTCTCTTTCTGTCTCCCTGCTTGAACTGATCATTGTGACATGTGGGAGATTATGCCCAGTTACTTGTCTTTTCAGATAGATGCACTGTTTGATGTCTGTGCATTCTCTGAGATGTCTCTAAATTCTGTATCCCAGCAGACACAATAGCCTTGTTTGGATCACTTTCTTTGTGCACAATAAAGTAATCAAGTGAGGGAGCCTTTTGCCTCTCAGTGGAAAGCACACACATTAGCAAGTATTTGTAGGGGTCACAGGTGAACTCCAGAGTGGAACTGGATGTGACAGAAAATACAGCCAAATGACAAGGATGAACATGATCAGTTAGAAATTAATCTACTGTAAAAAAAAAAATTAAAAAAGTATTTTACATTTAAAAATAAAGAAGAAATCCCCCAAATAGTACTTTTTTCCCCTCTCAGATGAATTTCTACCTACAATATTATAAACTTCTGAGACCTTAGAACTCACCTGGTACCCCTGTGATTTTGAGGAAAATGCAATTTTCAGTAACTATGATGAGTCACCATATATATCAATTGAACTACTTTGTAAGGGAATTAATATACATGAGATAGTTATGCTGAAGCATTTTTTAAAAACACTTTATAAAAATCAACGACTTCCAAAGAGCAGGGGGGACACTGGTTTTAATTTATCTTAGATTGTTGTTTATGACAGAGATTAGTTCTGTAGTCACACAAAGAAGTTGCACAAAGGAACAGCGGCTTTCTGTCCCTGAGGTTGGTCCTATTTCAAACACAGTCTGCATCATGACAGCTGCTTGGTTATGGCTCCCAGCAGCACTTTGCTAGCAAGGAATTTCCTGAGCACCCCAGTCCTCCAGCCATGCCGAGTGACCATATGGAAGTTTAGAATTTGGCTCGTGCTCACTATCACCATCATGGTATGCCACTTGTGAATTTTGTTCCAACACTGTAAATCCACATTAATTATTCCATGGGGTTTTACCAGATTATAATTTTTTTTTTCTATTTATGATTATCTCTCTACTTAGGAGAATTAGATTGATTCTAGTTTAGGGTTATTTCTAGCTAAAAAAAGTCTATGGGATTCTATACTGTCTCTTTAGACATGGTTCCTAAAACATATATATCTTGTAACTTTGTCTAGAAAGGCATGATCTGAGATGAAATAATATAAATAGTAGTATAAATCTAAGAATATACTCTATGCTTTGGTAGTTGTGAGACTAGAACAAGAAAAATTACCTCTATAAGGACACCTCTAATTTAAACAAATCATAGCAAGTGGTTAAAATATAATAATCCAAGCATGGCTACCATTGAACCTCTCAGCTCAGCATGTTGTTTGTGACAGCAGCCAGTCCAGGGTGAAATATGAGAAAGTGAAATGCATGTACTGATTCTTGTCTGAACTGGCAGTGATTGGTAGCTCATATCCTTGAGTTAAAAGTAGCACCGTTTATGTTTAGTAACCACATTGCCAAAATAAAAGGCAGATGTGAAGATTGCTGCTTTACAGTGACATTACTTGCCTTCCAAACTATCTTGCAAACCACCTGAGTCCGCTTTTATTTTTTTGTAGTAGAAATGCTTGTCAATGTAGTCATGATTTTTCAAGATGTTTCAGGAACAGTAGAAACAGGTCTATGAAACACTTAATACACTTGCAGGTCTCTGTTTTCAAATGCAAAAGCCAAGAATATTTGATAGTGGAATAAAAACTGGGAGGCTAGTTGGCAGCGAAGGTAAGATCTGGAAGAATTTTGAAGGGTCAGACAGATTGTTCCTCCAGAGAGGACTTGGCAAAGGGAATAGGATCACTCCTGACATGAAAGGGAACTGGATGGCTTGTCAGATAAGGTCAAGCTTTGGACATTGCTCACCTGCTGCCTTCATTCTACAAATGGTGCATAGAATCTATCCTAGGCATCATTCTGCTGCCAGCCCTGTCTGTGGCCTTGTAAAGGGCTCCAGGAATGCAGTTGTGTCTCATCACTTCTGTTGGCTTCCTCAAAATGTTCAATAGAGCCAGTCAAATGTATACTACCAAGCTAATTTCGTGATGTTAGAGGTTAGGCCTGTATTTTCCCCCATCTCTTTCTTGGAGGGTTTTGGTTCTAAGCAAAGGGATTTGCTCATCTGTCCTGTTATATAAGTATGGTGTTAAAAATGTGTTGAGTAAAAAACAGTATTCATTGCAGCAAGTGTACCTATAATGTGTGAAGCTTAGAAGTGAAAAGCACCACCACATGCTGTGTATTTAACTGCATCTTTATATTTTATCCTGTAATCACAGCCTACCGACAGTTAGAATTTGTGTAATCTCTTTACTATATACTTCATGAAGGATTCTTTTATGAAGTTTTTTGTGGATTTCACTTAAAAAAATATGACTGTATACAGATTCTTGAAAACATCCTGTAACTTTTATACATATATAGCTGTCAGGTGCTGGTCTTTAGGCTTTTACCTTGTGGTGAGAGAGCATAAGAGGTCTCTGTTCCCTTGGCTTTGGTGCACGATTCCTGCCTTCGGAGAAGTGAGAGGGGAACAGTGAAAGGCAGTGATACCGTAGGGACCAGTCATTGTTAACTACTCCCCAGAGTAGCTCTTTACTAACAGGATATGAAAAGGTTGCTCAGGTTTTCTTCTGAAAAGGAAAGACCCATGCCTGTGAATGAACATGCATATAATTGGTCCTTCATCAGCATTTATTTGTTTTTGCTACGTGGGTGGGCTCTGCTAATGATGTAAAAACTGTATTATCCATGTCAGCAGCTTACCCTATTTTATCACCTCCTTTTTAGACCTATCAAACTTTCACACCTGAATTCCAAGACCAAAACTCCTGAGTTCAGTCTCTACTTATTAAGTGATGTTATTACAAATCAGGCCCCTTAATGTGTCCTTGTTCTTCAGTTTCTGTATAGAAAAAAAGAAGGTATATCTACATACTTCAGTGGCTGATGTTAGGAATGGTTCATATTTGATTAGCACTTGAAAAATGAAAGGTTTAATTCTGCATTGTTTTCTTCCTTTGTCTGAGAACCGTTCTCATCCAGGACTATGAGATGGTTGTTTTTTGCATTGTCTTCTCCAATCTCCTTTCCCCACATATTTTTTCCTAAACAAAGGGTCAGTATCTTCATAATGAATCTGTGAAGTCCTACAAGGAATCAGTGTCTTAGACCCAAGAGAGAGAAGCTGAAATCCTATTCTTTTTCCCTATATGTGCAGGAGGAGAAAAGGCTGAAAGATGTAAGGAAATTTTCACTGGAGAAATCTAAGCCAGGAATTATGTCCAGTTCTTACAGCCACAAAAAAATAAAAAATACATGTCTGATCTTTGGGCTGAGAGTGTAGTATTGTGTGCATTGTCATACATTGGAGCCATTTCTTTTCAGAAATACCACCAACAAAGTATGTCATTTTCCCCCAAAAAATCCATAAACTGTGGAGAGTTTACAAATATTTCTCCATATTTTGGTGGGTCTTTAATATACTTGTCATTAAAATTAAAATCTAAAACAACGAGGTGAAATAATAACATTTTCAAAATCAAGGACTATAGTCATGCTAAAGTGTTTTGTATTTAATTTGTGCCATTGGAGGGAACAATTCATAATGCCTTATCTGCATCATTTTAATAGAAATCACATAACACTAAATTACAGAAAAGAGGGAAATAACCCACATAAATGTATATAGAAATATATTATTTCAGACTACTGTAAAATCAGATTAGGCAGTGAAAATGGAATCCTCCCACAGTAGTAGAAACTCATCTTAACAAATCCTAGAAATGTTATCAGAAAGAGATCACAGTGGTGATATCATAGCTCCTCTTTTCACTTAGGTCTCCGCAAAATTTCTTTATTCTTCTGTACAGTATAAAGTCATTCTTATTAAAATATAATACCTCCTCACAATAGGCTGACTGTAAGGATTACTCTAGAAATTAAGAATAATGCAGGAATACATTACAGAGAAAAAAATTAAAACCCAGGTTAGATTGTCATCAGAAATTATCATAATTCTAGCCGAGATGAAAAAGTTGTTTTGAGATGGGTCTTGAGAGCATTTACTGCTGATTTCTTGGAATTTACCTGACCCTTACTAATAGGAGTAACACTTTACGATATTTGTCTCCAGACAAGATTTTCCTTCCAGCTTCACTGGGGAAAAAAAATCACCAGACACAATATTAAAAAATTGTGATGATCATTATAAATTTAATAAATTGAAACAGCAAGTCTAACAGTGAATGAGACTGTGAAAACCCCATCATATGCTTAACTTAAAATAATTATATCAAATAAGAAGGTATTTGGAAAAAAGGGAGTCTTCAGTAATAATACTTTAATTTTTATATTTTGAACAATATTTTTATATACAATTTATATACAAAAGTGCAGATTGAATATTTGTACAGACCTGCTAAATTTTCATTCATCAACTGTTGGGTATCCTCATAGAATCATTTAGTTCCGACTGGCAGCTGTTAGGTGTTCACCTCATCTTGTTTCTTCCCTTAGAAAATTGCTCACTTTGAGCTTATTATCTCTCCATACTCTCTGTGTCTTTGACTACTGAGGCAGTCTGGCAGTGTCTGACAGAAGGAAGCTGGAAAATTGGTGGCCTGCAGAGAATGTCTTCACTCAATCTTTCTTTCTCTCTTGCTGCTCCTGCCACTGGAACTCCTATTCGAGCTAGGGACGGAGTCTTGATCACAAAGCGTTTGACCTCTCATTAGCTGCTTGATATCTCATTAGATAAAGTTTCTCTCTCCCTGAATGAATTGTGAACATTTGCTTTGTTTTCAACACATCAGCTTTGTTTTCCCATTGTTGTGGGCTCATTTATTTTGATTAGGCCCCTTATCTGTTCTTGGTCTGCATGGCAGACAAACTACAACAGCTTTTAGAGGCTTTTTGACAGCTGCCTGTGTTTAGCATTGCAAGTGTTTTTCTTCTACTTCTCTACTTCTCTCTCTTTTCCTGTCCTTGCCGTCCTTCTCAGCTCCCAGACAGCTTCTGACAAACACTGTGTGAGGGGTAATAGCAGGGTTATTTTATGAAGTTTTTTGTGGATTTCACTTAAAAAATATGACTGTTTGACAGCTGTAAGGAGAAGGAAGCAGGAAAATCCTCAGGATGCCATGCACAATGGTCCTGATTTCACCTCGCAAGATCTGATGCAACAGTCAAGACTCTGTGTCTCATGGTGATCTTTAGAGAGGAGCTAGTATTAAAATGCAACAGAAGTTCAGATTTTAAGGAGGTTACTTTGTTTTAAAGTCTTTGTTTGTCACAGAATGAAAATTGTGGATGATTAAGTCCTCAGAAGTTGAAATTCTAGTAAATGTCTTTTTTCTAAAAGAGAGACGATGATTATTTTGTAGGTTGTAAGTGTTCACAGGTTGCACAATGATAAAAAAAATCATATCAAAGATTTGTCAATTTGTTTTCCAAGATTCAAACCAAGCAATAACAGAAAACTTGCAGTGTCAAACCCCCTTGCTTGAATGACTCTCTAAAATCCATTTATTTTCACTGCATTAAGTTCATGGTAAAAGCAATGAAAGCTGAAATATGATTAAACTGCCATATTTCATCTTTATTTCCTGTATAAATCTTGGAGACTTAGTAAGATGGGAGAAGAGTCAATAACAATAAAAAAATGCATACATTATGCTCTTGATTTATGTCCCTCTGGCTTTTTGGATGTTTGTAATTAATCTTCTGCTGGGAATCATATTTTCCTTGATATGTTACTTTTTGCTAGTGTAGAAAGTTACAGTAGGAACAAGATAATGCACCTAATTTCTCTGGGCTCATGAAAGAGTACACAAAAATATAATGGAAATATGATGTTAATTGAAAAGATCAAGTGTTTTGAAAATGATCATATACGAATTGGGCTACTTCTATTCTCCCTGAAGATTATTAGAGCAAGATTTCTTGGACTTTTTAATCATAGGTTGTCCATGACAGCTTCCAAACAGCTGTCTGTCCCCTTTAAATATTAGGATAATCAGTTATTATGCAAAAACCAATATATGTTTAGTTTCTATGTTAGATTCTGTGTCCTGGAATGGAATGCCTAAAATATGCTTGATCTATTTGTTCTTCTCACTGCATGTTAGCACCTGCTGATCTACTGGCTGGATTTAGCATAACACAACAGCTTTCTTCACAGAGACCCCTGTTACCTCAAATTCAGTAGGCAGAAATCCAAAATTATATAAATACATCCTGTATGTTATAGTATATGTCTAAAATTGTCTTCTAAACCTACTAGGAAGAGCAGTGAACTTCAGTGCTTGAGTACATAACACATACAAGATGACTCAGATATTTAGGCATTTTTATAGGTATATTTAGGTATTTTTATAGGTAGATATTGCACTAAACACCTGATGCCTCCTGCACTTTCTGCAAACTCTTACTCTGTGCTCATGTCATCCTCAAGCGACAGAAGTGATGCCCTACTATGCTTGAAAACTTTGAACATAAAAGAGAGACGTAAGAAATTCTCATGGAAGTGTACTGTTTGTAATAGTCAAGAAGTTTATTATTTATTATGCCTTTTGATTTCCTTCTGCGCATTGTCTTTGCTCCTACAGCAGCAGGCAGTTCCCCTCCTCCGTGTTTATTCTGAACAAGTGTACCTGAAAGTTTAAAATATATCTAAACAATAATAGTAAAGCAAAATATCCCTTACCCATAACAAACTGAGAGCCATAAAACTTATCGAATAGATTTCTGTTAAAGAATAGTCTTTAACAAAAATTTGAAATACTGATAGGTATTGTCAGTAAAGAGATAAGTTTTGTATTTTTGAGGTGAGAAAAGTGTCTTGGCTTGTTTGAGTAATTTTATTATACATGTAAATAATTTTTTAAAAATTTTTATTAAATAAAGATGAACTTCCTGGAAAATTTGCAAAATAATATTACACCATTTATTCTAAATGAGTTTTCAGTTCTCCATAGATCCATGCCCAAATTATCATCTATAATAATTTACTGGCCTTCACCATGGCATGACCTCATAACCTAGCAGGAGATCAGGATTTCAGGCAGCCAGATTCCAGCAGTTTGAAGTACTTCGAATGCAACAGTCAGTTTTACACCATGCCTCTTTAAAAGGATTAATTTGGTTTTATGGAATAAGGTTTATCCTATTGTTTGGAAAAAATATCTTGGGATGATGCAACGTCTATATTTGGCCCAAGGTGGCCGATATATACTTCGCTGGTTTTTTCAGAACAAATAAAAAGAGAATCAATCTTATTCCTTAAGTGTTAGAGCTAGGCATACCCACAGGTTGCACTTGCTTTTCTTTCCAACCTGCATTTTCTAGTAATTTGTATTTCATAGAGCTCACCTATGAGCTCATATCATTGTTTGCAACAGCATTTGGTGTTAAAATCAGAAGTGTCTGAAAAGCGATCTCAATTTTAGAACTTATTTCTTCTCCTTTCCCTTTCCTTCTATTCTTTCCTCTCTATTCTGCTAAATGCATCAGAAAAATGTAAAGAACTTTCACTCTTGAATACGCCAATCTTTACAGGATAACAAAAACCAATTTTTCAAGTTGCTTTCAGTTTCATCAGCATGCCTGTGCACATTAGGCTCATGTGGTTAGCACACACATGCACAAAATCCCCCTTAATAATTTTTAGTCTTTTGAATTATCTTTGCATCTTATCATTTTGAAAGTTTGCCAAATCTGTTTTGGCTCAAAGGTTCTTGTATTTGCATGACAATCTAGCTGTTGCTCTTTGTATTTTTTTACTATCTTTGGGAAAAAATAATTTTGCAGTAGCCTCAAAAGTACTGGGGTTGAAATAGTTATTGGCCCATAACCAGCAAACTTTATTTCAGTCAAATCATAAGGGAAAAACTAATGTGGTCTTTGGAAAGACATATTTTTAAATAAAGATAAGTAAAGTAAAAATAATCACAATCTAAGAGAATATTTATGCGATAAATTTATAGCCCAGATTAGAAAAAATTTCTTGATTAAACTTATATGTCAACTATATGATAAATTTGATCTCTTGCACTTTTAGCAATATCAAATAACCTAAGCAGAGTGTATGTATGTGTACATATATGTGTATATACAGTCTATATAAATCAGTTGTGCACAGACATGCACATCCAATTTGCTCATAAAGTCATATAGTTTTGTTCCAAATACTCCTGTGGTAGAAAATTTTATATTCTTTGTCAATGCTTTTTGGGCTACTGTGAACATACTACTGACACCACTCATAAGCAACATTTTTTTTTAAATACTATGCTTTTACTATTTTTTTTCATGAAACATAATTTCCATATTCTTTCATTCAACCTTCCACTCCTTTAATTATTTATTTTCCTTTTCTTATTTGATTGTCTTCAGTATCATAGTTGAAACCCTGTTTGTACCACTATTTATAGATTCCAGCCACAGAGGTAGTTACCTTGGAAACTGTTTAAAGTGCATCTTCTTGAATATTTGCTCTATCAAATCACAGAACTGCCTTTTCTCTTCCATCCATTGCTCCACAAAGTTTAGTATTGGTGAGCAGATTTGTCCAGCTTATTTCTAACTGTGACTCCCTTTCTTAGTGACTCAAGGTCACACTGTACAGTAGGTGTATTCTCATTTTTGGGTAGTCATTACACGTCTACTATATCTACTCTGCTGCTAGCAGCTGCTATTAGCAACAAAGTTGTACAGCAATAACAGGTCTAATGAAAAAAATTCCTCAAAGACCAGAAATGGTTACTGCTTCCCTTTTCCATACACTCCCCTTTACTGGGATGTGGAAAAAAAACAAAGTGAGAATGGTGAAGAAAATGATTTCCTTAATAACAATTATTATTTTGAAAATGATAGAATAGTGTAGATTAAGTTATTTGACATTTCTCAGGGTCAGAATTCTCGTAATACAGGTACAAGGTTGTAGCTTCTTATCCTCATCTGGTCTTGAATGAAATAGCTCTATTGAAATTATTAGTGTCTCAAGATTAGTGTATTGGTTCTGTCTTGATATCTCTCTGCTTTTCCGTCATATTTCAGCTGTCTCAAAAATCCTGAAAAAATAGAGAAGCTTATGTTTTATACTGAGAGTGGTAGGCAACTGGGAAGACATTTATGAACACAGCTAAAAAAAGAGAATTACTTTTTTCTTTGTTAGAATAAGGCTCAAATTGAATATACAAATGAGAACTTCACCTGTGTAACCTTACTTTTATAACCAAATTAAATTTATAGTATTCTCTAAATATTTATGCATTATTTATGAGCAATGAAATAGGCTCTTAAGCTTCATCAAAAACATAGGAAATGTCCTCTTTATTTTAATACAAGTAAATTGGTCCTGAGTGCTTGCCATTGTGGAGGATCATCATATTCCTTATTGGCTCTCACTTTCCACCACTTAGCTCATCATGTTAACTTAGGATAAAGGAAAAATTTTAATTCTCTTCCTTGAAGAGCAAATTGTGCTCTGTCAGTATTTTTTCCAGAATAGATTGCATCTTGATCTGATCAGAACACCTATAGCTTTCTAGCCAGAGGTCATGTATTTGAAAGGATAATGAGGAGTTTATTTCTAAAGGCTTTTCAAAGGAGATCGTTCCAACCCTCCCAGACGACCTCTCTCTTGCAGATCATTGCAAATGTATAAGGAGATATCAATTCCTGCATCCTTTTGAGAAGTGGGCAGAAATAGAAATGGACAAAAAGTGATTTGGCTAGTTTGATATATCAGACAGAATATTTCTGAAAATCTTTGAATGTAAGTGTCAATATTGTAGAGATTCACTGGAATTAATATCCATCAAATTTTAAGAATTATATTGCATGGCTGCAATATCTTCTACTGAAAGTTTTGTTATGCTCTTCAAGGTCCAAAATACCTAACTTTCCTTAACTGTTTCATAAAATATAGAAGGCTCTAGAGAAGCTGTGACATGGAGAGACCATTTGTTAAACCTAATTATCTAGTCTACTTAAATTCAGTGTTTCATCTACAATCAGTAAGAAATACATTATAAAAATAAAACCACATGGAAATATGGTATTTTTATGTATAAACACACAAAAACACTGAGCAAGGGGTGCATCTATATCTGTGTGTAAAGATACATGGACTGATATAATATTCCAAAGGGCTAAGGACTGGCTAAGTTAGGGATCTGGGAGTTGGTAGGAGTAATGCAATGAAGGAAGGAATGCCATCATCAAGAAAAGTGCTTAATATCCAAATTCAGTGAGTTTGTCTATGATTTTATGCTCTCTTTAAAACTATTTTTAGACTTCACCTCTTCTTTAATAAGAAGAAACAGTGATTATGGGGGTCAAGTACCTCTTTACATGAATGTTACTAGTGACTATAAAGGTGGAGTGTTGGCAGGGAGACATAAAGAAAGGGAAAAATAGGATTTTCATCTAATGTCAATGACATTCTGAAAATAAGTAATGTTTTAAAGATAGGAGTAAATCTTTGTCCTGGATAATCAGAAAGGATGTTAGAGACTATGCATGACAACATCATATTGATTGTCACTTTAATCTGTTCTTTTTTTCCTTGAAGAAATATTTTAGTTTTCAAAATATGTTCCTCACACTGGATTTCTGACAGAGGCAAAATCTTAATTTTCATGGATAGATTATATAGGATAAAATGTAAACCAACCAAATTATTCTGTTTAGGCAAATTGAAATATAACACAAACATAGCTTCATAATATTTATTCATTTATTTATTCAAATTTATTTATTTATTTATTTATTTATTTGTTCAAATAAATAAATTTTAGCTTAAAAATTAAGCTTAAATTTATTTTAAAAAAACATTACAAAGTTTTAACCTTTTTGCACCATGGAGTAATGAATTTCAGGATAGTCATATAGTTTAGTTGTACACCTGGCAGTGTTTTGATCATGGTTGAACTAGATGTGCCTTTGTAGATATATCTTTTTCAACCTAAATGACTCTATAATTCTCTGATTCTGTGACATAATTTGCTGATATCAGTTTGCCAATACTACTTATTTTCTTTATTGATTAATGCTTTTTAATGAATTAATGAAACATTTAGTGAAAAATAGAAATATACTGAATGCCATTAGTCGAGTAGGGTAAGCATATTCCAGGAAGACTTGTAGAAATTTTAGCTTTGAGTGTGATCTCATAGGGTTCATAATATTTATATTTGAGTGTTCACAAAAAATCTGTCTTTTATTTCTCACTGATGTTTATTTGTGACCATTGTTTGGACTTCATTCCAGACTAGTCAGCTCAGTCTGGAGTTCTGTTAAAGATCTCTGACCTAGGTGTACTTTTTTCATATTCCACAATTGGGAAATAAAATTGTCCACCATGTCCAATTCATCACAAATTTAAAATACTTTTGGAAATTTCATTTTTGAGTGTCTACACAAACTTTTCACATTGTGTGCATTTTATACGATGTTTGGAATATGTAACATATCTTCCTTTTTTTTGGATGGTAATTTTAAAGGATTAACATTTCTGGAAATGTCTGGAAGTTTAATTTCCTCTTGAAAAACCAAGATCCTGAGACATCAGATAAACAAGTATAAATTAATTTATTTAGACACAAGTATTAAAAGGACAATAGCTTTAGTTTCAGTTCTGGGGGATTATTAGAATCCAGAGAAGCAAATAAAAATGAAGTATAAGCTTGCACAATGCTTAGGCAGGATTTTTGAAAAATAAGATGGTTTCAGTGAGCTTGTGTATTTTCTATCCATTGATGTGTGTGCTTTGCTAGTTTTATTATCTTTCCAAGCATTAGGTATTTGTTCTAATGGATGATAAAAGTGAAGACTAACTTATAACCCGTAAATTGGTCTAGGAGAGCTGGGTAGACAGTAAAAAATAGTTTAATCATTGTCTTCAAGGAGTTCAAAAGGTTGATCCCAAAGACAAGTAAATGTATGCATGAGCTTGTATTAGTTCCTTCTCCATCATTTGAAATTTCAAGTAAATGGGCTGCCCTGCAATCAAGAAGAAAAGGTACGGCACTGCAGCTATGGCATTTGGTATTGCTTAGATAAAGCCTGTTTAAAGGAGAGAAAATAAGATTGCCTTAAGCCTCTTGTCAGCTTCCAGTCTGAAGTAAATTCATACATAACAAAAAAAAGACTCAAAGGAAATAAAAAAAACTGAAAGTGAAAAAATAAGCTGGTCAAAGCAAACGTTTAACATATCTCTTCTCTAGGCATTAATCATACTATACGGGAGTGAGGGTCGAAAGAGTTGAGGCGAACAGGGAGCATTTTGGTGCAGGCAAATGGAAAAAAAGCCAGCTAAGCTAGTGATTTAAAACAGATTGAAAATTTTAAAGTGAGGCATAAAGGTCACAAAATCAGGTTCAGATTGATAAGGCACAGTGGGAAAGTTTTAATGAATTCTCTGTAAATGTTTTCTAAGACAAGCACTTCAGACTTGAATATTGAGATAACAATGAGTTTTTTTGTCTTATCAGTTGGGAGTTAAGAAAAATTCTAGCAAAAGATCAAACAGAATTATGAAAACTCAGTTTTGAACAAAAGTACTGAACTAAGACTGATTTTACTCACTACTACAGAAAAATAAAAGGTTTTTTAATTATTTACTTTTACTCCTGTACTGGAGACGGCAGGGATCCTGTTTTGTCTTTTCAAAATGTTAGCAATCTACCATCTGTAAACAGCAGGGGAGGTGGAATTAAAATAACAAGTAGAGTCTAAATCCAAGTCATTGTACCTAGCAGGGAAAACAGTGGAGTACTAGAGGGAAATGAAGATAAGTTTTAGTTTTTTGTACTTGAAGATATAGACAAAATGGTTTATAAAAAAGATGGGATGAGGAGGGACTGAGGTCATTTGGCTTGTGCAGCCTGAAAAAGAGGAGAATGAGGGTATACCTCATTTCAGTTACAGCCTCCTCATGAGGGGAAGTCAAGAGGCAGGTACTGATCTCTTCTCTTTTGTCACCAGTGACAGAACACAAACGAATGGCCTGAAGCTGTGTGAGGGGAGGTTTAGGATGGATATTAGGCAAATCTTCTTCACCCAAAGTGTGGTTGGGCACTGGAGGTTGTTGTAGTGTGTTGTTAAGTTTCTTGTGTTATTCCCCCAATTTATGTATTGTTCTCCCCTATTATGTGTAAAATGGTTTCGTTCCCCCAGTTTTTCCCGCCACTGCTAGCCTGTCAGCTAAGTTGCCATAGTAACCGCTATTCATAGTTGCCGATATGTAATTGCTCCTCCCCTGGTTTCCCTTATAAGTGAAAGTTGTTTCCTCCCTGTCCAGTCAATCACTCCCTTCTCCTCCCAGGTTTCGAGAACCTTCTCCTCTCTGGAGATGGTGGCTGGCTGGGGTCCCAGGACACCTCCTTTACCTTTTGATTATTGGTCTCCATGGAGTGTCAGTTCTGTGAAGTTCATCCCCTCACCTTTCCCGATTGGTTCCGCCTGTACCCACCCCCCCTCCTTTATAATCCTGTTTCACCCCCTATGGAGAAACTTTTTCCCGGTTGGTTTCCCCGCGTTTGGATCCCGCAACACCTTCAATAAACCGATGTTTAACCCCCGGGAAATGGTCAGCTCCGTTCCTCCCCAATCCCAGCGGTGTGAGCCAGTCCGCAGCCAGCACAGCCCGAGGCCCTCAGACGCCGAAGGGCGCTGGCCAGGAATTGCAGAGGGGCGTCGGCCTTTCGCCCTCAGCTAGCCGGACTCTAAACTTCGGGCCACATATGCCCTTCTCTGCAGGAGGTGGTTTCCTAGGGGAGTGGTCACAGCACCAAACCTGACATAGTTCAACAAGTATTTGGAGAGTGCCCTCAGGCACATGGTGTGTCTCTTAGGGCAATCTTGAGCAAAACCTGGACTTCAGTGGTCTTTGTGATCCCTTCCAATGCAACATATTCTATGATTTTATGATTCTAGGACTTTTCAGTGTAGCAGAAATCCACTTTGTCTACAAAACATTGTGATAAGTAGTATGAAGGGACTCTTACAGGCAATTTGAATACCTTTACTAGAGTTTAAAAGGGAGATCAAGACCAGGAGGAGAGTTCAACACCAGGACAAGTTTTTCTAGTGTATCACTGGTTAAAGGTATCTATCTAATTTAGTATGAACCATATTAAGTGGAGAGTGAGTAGGACTAAAATCTGGTTGAACTGGTAGGCTCAAAGTGTTGTTGTGAACAGCTTGAAGTCCAACTGGAGATCAATTACACACAGTTATGCTCTCATGGGGGTATCAGATGGGGATCCCATACAGATTCACTTATGGTCTGGATGGTAATATCTCAGCAAGTTTACAGATGATACAAAACTGAGAGGAGTATTTGACAGGCCAGTGGTTGTGCTGCCTTTTAGAGGAACCTCCACAGGCTGGTGAAATGGCTAGGCAGGAACTTCTTGTAGTTCAAAAAAAGAAAATGTCAAACCCCTGGTGAATTAAAACATCCATCATTAGAAGCGAGGCTGAGAAAGCAGGGTTTTGTTTAGCCTGGAAAAAAAGAAAAATTGTGTGGGGGGAATGTAGACTGATATTTATAAATATGTGATAAAAGGATGCAAAAAATATGGAGCCAGACTGCTCCATCTTCTGCCAGACTGCTTCACTTCTTTTCAGTGAAAGAAGACAAGGCAGTGGGCAAAAACTGGAGCATGTTGTCCAGAGGGACTCTGGGATGTCCATCCTTAGAAATTTTCAAACCCTGGACAATGTCCTAGACAACCTGTTGTACTAAATTTTCTTTGGAACTGGATTTTGGGATAAATTATTTCCAGAGGTTCCTTCCAGCCTCAACAGTTCTGTGAATCCAGGATTCCTATGGTTATCTGGGATACTGGTTACATGGGCCATTCTCTCCATAGTTTTATTTTCCTTGCATGTTCTATGTCCATTTGATGGAATGGCCTTTCTTGGAAGAAGTTTAACAAACTGTATTAAGGAAGGGAACAGTGATTGCATTAATAAAACATAGCAATCTGGGTCTCCCTTCCCTTACCAACTTCAGTGTTAGTACTACTCCTTTGGGAATAGATGAGCCATTTCAAATTTTTAGCTGTCTTTAATGCATGCTAGACATTTTTTAAAAGGCTATGGCTTTGTGCAGGTTTTGGTTGGGGTAGTGTAAATTTTCTTTGCAGTAGCTTGTATGGGACTATGTTTTGAGATGAAAATAGTGTTGATAACGCAGGAATATTTTTGTTAGTGTTGAGCAGTGCTTGCCCAGAGCGAAGGCTATTTCTGCTTTTCACCCTAAGCCAGCAGTGAATAGGCTGGGGGTGCCGAAAGAGCTCGGAGGGGACAGAGCAAGGACAGCTGACCCCTACAGAATAAAATGATATTCCACAGCATATGGCACCAGGTCTTGCATGTCGGATCTCAGGATCTCAGTCCTGAGGTGCTGAACCACCGAGACCACCCTTGGGGGGCTCGGGAGTCCTGGAATGTTCCAGAAGTGTCTGGTGGCTGGACTTTGATCCTACACAGGAGACGACACCTGTATGAGGACAGGAGGGTTTCACCGGGGTGAATGGTGAAGGGATTGGTTAATTAGAGGGTGAGACACAGGGTTTAGGATTTCTGTACAGGGGGGTTTAGAGAAGTAAGATGGAGGAATTGGGGCGTGTCCTGTCCTTCTTCTTCTTCTTCTTCTTCTCCATCTTCTTTGGCCATGGTGGCACTTTGGGATTGGTCATTACTGAAAGTGCACCGAGTAATAAGAATAAATGGTATTGGGGAAAAATGATAAATATTGTACACGTAACCATGGGTATAAAGATAGGTGACTGTCCGGAGGGCAGCACAGTGTGCTCATGGCTGGCTGCTGAGCAGAGCTCTGTCGGGCCGAAAGAAAATCTTTTAGATAAACAATTAATAAACATAAAAACCGAAAGAAGAACTGAAGCCTCTTCTCGTCCTTTGATACGCGGGCTGCCCCAAGGCCACTCCGGGCCTTTCCAGGCCCTTCAAACAGCCGAAAACCCGACAATTGGCTTCCACTGGATGAGCTCGAACCACCACAAAACCTTTGCATATAAAGCTGCGGGGAGAAGAAGGAAGCAGGGGCAGGATGTTTGGAGTGCTGGTGTTTTTCTTCCCAATTAACGGGAATTCCGCATGATGGAACTCTCTTTTCTTGGGGATGGCTGAACATCTTGCTGCCTATGGGGAGTGGTGAATGAGCTCCTTCTGCTTTGCTTGTGCACGCAGCTTTTGCTTTACCTGCTAAACTGGCTTTGTCTCAACTCATGAATTTTCTCACTCCTATATTTACAAGTCCCATAAGGATAATAGTTGATAACAAACAAACCCAGAAATATCATGCTGTATGGTTTGGCAACCCTAGAGTGTGTAGAGCAAATAAGCAAGTTACTGGGATTTCTTTATTCTTACATTTAGCTCAAAATAGGGAAATCAAATAGAGAGTAATTAGAATGTAAAGAAAATATTATAATGATGTGATTGTGGTTTGTATATAAGTTTTTTGTTTGGTGTTTCTTTAGACAGAGTAATTGCCTTCATACATTTTTGTATTTAAAGTAAAAACACTGCAAGGGATAAAGTTAGCTATAGAATATATTTTCTAGAAAAAACAGTCATAGCATCATGGCAAATACTGTCATGAACTGAATAGAAAGCGTGGGCTAATTGACAGATGCTATCACATCTGTCATGATGAACATGAATATACTTTTCCCAGACATCTTCAGTAAGTTTTCACCTTCCAAAAAGGTTCATTGCAATTTCTCATAGAAATATAAACCAGAATCCAATTACAAGAATATACATGGAAATTAATAAGATTAAAATACCTGTCCCCTTGAGAAATGACATTGATTGCTCAGTGTTGATACATTCTACTGAAGTTAGCTATTGCTAAGATGAAACCATTAAAAGCTGATTCAGGTCTTATGACAAGTTCAAAATTGTTTATGGAGCTTTATACTTTAAAGTAAGTAATTGTTCCTTATTAATTTACTCATTGACAGAAAATGTCTTTCATTTATCTGCAGCTATTTCTTTATGTTAAAATGAACTAAGGGTATATCTGTCCAACTGCTGGCCCAGGTGCTCATTAGAAAAACGTTTCATGTTAATTAGCACATTTTAAACAAACTCAGCAGATAACTGATATTCAAGATAAATATGAAACTATTTCCTTCCTTGCCCAAGCGATTTCATCCACTTTGTTTTGTTTGAAATTGTTTGTATTGCTTTTGCTTCACTGCTTTGTCTGCTTTTCCTCATGGCATATGCAAGGAAATCATGTTTGTGGTGTTGCTAAAACACATTTTCCAACACAATGGCTTTCAAGCTCATAGGTGATCTCTTTAACCCTATCTGTGAGTAGTGAAGGGGTCAACCAAAGGGCCACACAAAATGATAAAGTCATGATAACGCATTCACAGTGGCATCAGTTGTGTCCTAAAGTACAATCACAAACACTAGCTGTGCAACTGGTAATTTTTGTCAAACTATGGGGGAGCTAGGTGTAGTGGGATAAGTAGTATGATATACAATGCAGAATGAATTAAATGAGTTTTTTGTACTTTCACTCTATTTTTGTTTTCACTGCCATTTTTTTTCAATTTTATGTAATACATATGAACAACAACGCATTGAGTCAGTCACCACTAAAGTTGTTAGCTTTTAAAACTGAAATTTAATACGTATTTACTTATTGTTTATTGAGGTTTCTAAAATGGTTGCTCATAAATTAGTTTCCATAAAATTCCTTAGAATAAAATTTTCTCAAATATTCCAATTAAAACAAAATAAGGAACTAAGTCAAACACTGTAGTCCCAGTTGTTGTTATTATTGGAAACTGCTCAGCAAGATGATTTGGTAGCATCCTGAAAAGGCTGGCTTGTTTTTGTAAGCAGATTAGCAGAGATAATAATATAAATTTAGCTAAATTCAACTTAATGGATTCTCAAACTACATCAGAAATTGTGTTTCCCATTAGCTGCTTACTAGATGAATAGCAGAATTACTTTTCTGTCCAATTGATCAATTTGATGACAGTTTGAAGGAGAAACAGAATGAGGCACAGCTACACCCAGCGATTCCATGAAGGAAATACCTAGAACAGTTGGATAATCATAGAATTACTGCATGATTTGGGCTAGAAGAACATTAAGGTCATCTAGTTCCAATTCCTTATGGTCATTAACAGTAAATTTTCTAGGAGTTATCACATACCAGCCCACACAATTTTTTTCTGATGGCACATAGATTTCCACTAGACCACATCAGTACCTTTCAAATATCTGTTCCTTCTCTTGACTGTATTTCGGAACTTGGATGTCACAGGACACAGAGGAATTATTTCAAGCCATTTTGAAATGTTGCATTATTGATAAAAAAATTCTGCTCTGCCCCTAAAGTGCATTGATTATAAAGTGTTATTGCTTTTACCATGTGCAACTATAAATACATCAATGTTCACTGAAGATCACACATGAGATTGCTACTCAGAATGATGCTTTATTTTCCCCCCAAGACTGGTTCTGCACAGTTCAGTTATAAATTCAGGCATCTGTATGAGCAATAATGAAGTAATTGGCATGGGATTAGCCAGAGAAATCTTAGAATAATCTATGGCTTAGTGTTGGTGTATTATTTAACATTAACATGACTGATTTAAATCACTGGGTGGTCAAACAAGCTGGTAATTTGTTTTCACATTTTCATTCATTGGAAATTTTCAGTTACTTTATTGCTGCTAATTTTGAGCAATTCTTCTGAAAAGAATTCAAATAGAGAAGTCAATAATGCTGGAAAGTGAATTCTTTCCTCCTGTTCTGCCATACACTTGTATGGACTCACTTTCTTAGACATGTCCAAATTGCAGGATTCAAGTAAACGCATTAATTGTATTTCACTCTAACTTTTGACATGTTGTATCATTTTATCAGCAATGCAATTTTCTCCATCAATTTCTAGTAAGTTGGGTAGGGGCTCTATATATCAGTACTAAAGCATACTCAAAACTGCATCCTATAACTTTGCCATTGTCTGTGTTTTATGTGCAGATCATTAACAGAAAACATGTAAATTCATTTAGATGTGTAGATGAATTCTTCATCATATATTAATCAAGAACTAGTCTGGCTGAAAAGTTCCTCTGTCTTTTATTGTATCTTTTAATTCCAGATATTTTAGATTATTTTTTAAATTATTTTTATTGCTGGAGGGAAGCAGCTCCTTAAGTGTTATGCTGCTTATCTTCTCAAGTATGTTGTTCAAGAAACTAAAGGTGTTTAAAGATAAAACTGCCAGAATTTTTCCAAGATTTGACAGATTTGCTAACAAAAAATCTTCTGATCAGTATCCCACCACTCCTCTACACCTTTGATAAAAACCACATATGGCATAAATCCTGTTTGCCTGAATTAACTCCAATTTTCTACTCACCAAGGTCGGGAAAGTACAGAGAAAGACTCAGCTGTTAGCACATATGGTCCAATGTGGTCGGTAATTTACTTTGTGTAATAAGAAAGTACAGAATGCTAAACCCAAATCCCACTGCAAAATACCTCAGTGGTGGCTTATGCTAATGTATAGAAAGCAAATATTTTACATGAACTATTTTGTGAAGAAATACTGAAAATTATTGGCCATTTTGGATGTAAAGAGTTTTTTTATGTTTTCCAACAGAACTGATAGGTGAATTTATTGGGAGAAAAAACCCCAGCAATCTGTCTGTGCAACAAGGCTCATTTTGATGACTCTCATTGCAAGTAATAGTTAATACTATTTCTACTCTTTGAATGGTGTTGTTAGGAAAAAAAAATGACAGTGGAAATTCCACTACATTTTTGAAAACTGTGAAGACAGTGAAACAGTATTTATTTTTAACTATGGGGCTTTTTTTGGGAAAAAAAAAAGGACCAATAATAATTAATGAGATTTCTATCTCCTGCTCATTCAAAGAGATCTTTGATCAAAGAACTGCTGAGTTTAGTTTCTAATGTTGCCAAATAAGTTTACCAAATCTCAACAGCAACAATGTTTTGAGGATAGCACATATTAATTGTGCTTTGAATATTGCACAAATATCTCTCACACAGGTATGGATGCTGTGAGAATATGTTTGTTAAAATGTGGCATTGTGACAATTCTTGCTCTTTTAGGGGTAATATTTAAAGTAATATTTGTGACCTTCATGCACAGTTGCAAGGATAAAACTGTGCAGGCAGTGCTTTTGGAAAATGGGATTGTTTTCAGATACAGTGCAAATGAAGTGTGGATTTCTGTACATGCAATTTGTATCTCAGAACAGGCAGAGCGCACAGAAATAAGTTTATCTTTACAAACATCAAGAATATAGGTTATGCTTTAGAAACAGACTGCGTTTTATTAAATTTTTATTCCTACTTATAAAGGTAAAAACCTGCAGAAGTGTGAGATATATGACAGTTGTCATCTTCCACAGTATTTTACAAGAACTCTTGTGATGTTACTTATTATTCAGCAGAGGACTATATATCATTCTGGTATAAAAGACAAGAAAGTCTTCTGAAATCCATTAGTGATTTTAGAGCTATGAAGTCTTTACCTATTTCCAGGTCAAAGCTGATTGACCTGGAAAACTTATTTCAATAGTATTAAAGCAAAAACTTATTTCAATAGTATTAAAGTTTGGGGGTTTTTAACCATAGGTTACTTGAAATATTTAACATTTGTTCAAAATCTTTGTGTTTTAAAACAAAAAGTCAGCACAATCAGGGCAAGAGTGAAAATGTCTTTCTCTGAGCACTACATTTTTCATTCCTTGTAGCTCTATTCTTGGCAGAAACACCTTTCCTCTTTTCATTTGTGCTCTATGGACCATAAAAACTGCCGTTATGGAGGAGAGAACGCTGTATGCATTACTTTTATTGTTTTTATGCTGACACAACAAAATCTAAATTGTCTGGTTCACGTAGGGGTTTTCAGGCCTCAGCGGTTCTGAAAAAATAAGGGGGAAAAATAAAAAAAAAGGCAGGAAAATAGTACTCTGAGGCCAGAGGGCTAGAGTGAATGAGACCAAGATGAAAAGAGAGTTTCTTTTGCTTTTTTCTGTGGTGACTTAGAAGAAGCTAGTCTAATAGTTCTAGGAGACAATCAAGAAAAAAAAATTATTAAAGAGATTGGTATTTATAGCTACTTGCTAAACTGTTCAAAAAATTAGATGATACACAGAAGCCCACTTGAATTAAGTTCATCTGTTCAGTGATAGAGGACAGCTAAACTGATTTAAATCTGGACTGTGCATGGCATTGTATTATCCTGTGGAGGCGTCAGGTGCAGATATGCAATTAAGACCAAAATGTGTTTTACACATAACTCAGCTATGTCAAAATCAGTAATTATAATGCTTTAGTTGCCTCAAAAAAGCACTTTTGGAGCATAGAATTAGCTAAGACTTATGAGAAACTAGAAATTGTCTTGGTCATTAAAACAAATTTAAATGTACTATTTAAAACAAGCTATCTTCAACAAGATGTGTAGTGGTTATTGAAAGCTAAAAGTTAAGTGTATAAAGCTAAAAAATTAATAAGTGTCATCTTTTATTTGGATTCCTGTATATATCATTACTTATATTCTTATACTGTTGTTTAGTTCAGGAGTCCCAGTAATGGATTGTTGTTGGGCACTTCAGAAACATTGAGTTGTTTGGAGAAAACAGTGCCTCTTCCAAAGAATTCAGTTGTGTGTTAAGAACTGGGAGAGGTGGATCAGTGTACACAGATATGTGTTATCTGCTATATGAAGTACACAATGGAGAAAACACATCATCATTGATAGGTACTTGAACAGCAGCAATCAGCCTTTACAAATTTCCATTTGGTGAGACTACAGGCAGGTGAACAGGGTATTTATGTTTCTGTGCAATTTATTTTCATTTGTTATACTGTTCAAATTCTTTTGGATAGCATTTTCTTTGATTTTTTCTGTATTTATAATTCTTCAGGAGAATTGCAGGATACATAAGGCTGTTTGTTCTCTCAGTTTTAAGCTTGTCACACTGTGATTTGAAATGTATTCTATTAATTATCTTTGTTGATCTCTCTATTAATGGTACTAATCTTCTGTGGCCTAAAATACTGGAGGCATATCCCAGGTGTTTTAGAACATGTATAAGCAGTAAGAGGATTTAATATAACATTTGTTTCACCTAAATTTGACATCTAAACTTCTTGTGTTTAGAAAAAATCTTGAGCTACATTAGTGCTCTTGCCATTATTAAGAACATCAGAAATGTATTTTCTAGCTTATTTCACAGCTATGTAGATTTAGGCTATATGTCAAAACAAAATGTCAAACCTACAAAGAAGAATAAGGAATGAATAAAATAGCTTACTATAGGAACAGTTAAGTTTGGTTTCCTATACTTTTGTTCAGGATTTCCAAAGGGTCGTGTATGAAAAAATTAGGATATGAATCCATTTGAGTTTCAGAGGAATGAAGAGGGAAAAAAAAGACAGGAAAACACACCCCTCTGGATAATGATATGTTTGCCTTTGGCTTGATGTATGAACCAGATAAATTCACAATGCTTTTGGCGTTTGCTTGGTTTATTTCTTTTGTTTTCACTTTTTTTTCTCCCCAAACAAGGAAATTATATATTTTGTTTTGTTTTCTTGAAATTGTCCAAGGTCAAAATTTGAAGTCTCCAGAAACTCCCTAATTACTGTAGATAAGGTCATGCTGATAAAGGATCAAAGAAATCAATGAGAACTCAAAGTTTGAAGGGCTCTCTAGAGGTGCCTTACTCTTCTTAGAGGAGATCTGCTTTTCTAGTTCAAATCATAGTGTGAGATTAACTTATTCAGGGTGCATGGTGCTAGATTCATTTATTCAGAGTTACACTAAGCTGTCTCAAATATTTCCAGTAAGCTGATTCTACGACTTCTCTGAGCTACATGTTCCAATACTTAGTTTTTCTCATTGTGAAGAATTTTTTCCTTTCACTCAGAGAATTTCCCATTAGAAGCACTGGCTATTGCCTCTTATGCTGTCCCCACACGGACTAATGAGGAGACTACCTTCAGCTTTTCTTTAACATTTTCTTTAGGTAATGGAAGAAAGCCATTAGATTCTCTGTAAGCCTTCCATTCTAGGAAACACGCCATTTTATATAAATCTTTCTTTGTAAGTTAAGATCTCCAATCTTCTGATAACTTTGGTGGGCACTGTCTAATTTTACCATTTCTTTGAACTTTGAGAATGAAAACTGGACAGAGCATTCTTGGTGTAGCTTGAAAAATTCCAAGTGTTGTGGATTAATCATTTCCCTTGTTCTGGGTTTGCCTATAGTCTGCTGATATTGCCTGCAGTCTGCTTTCCTGCTGCAGAGAGGCTGCTTAGTTATGTTCTGCTAGCTGTCTTCTTGGCACCATAAATCCTTCTTGTGGGATCTCAGGATCTGAGTCCTGAGGTGCCGAGCCACCGAGACCACCCTTGGGGGGCTCGGGAGTCCTGGAATGTTCCAGAAGTGTCTGGTGGCTGGACTTTGATCCTACACAGGAGACGACACCTGTATGAGGATAGGAGGGTTTCACCGGGGTGAATGGTGAAGGGATTGGTTAATTAGAGGGTGAGACACAGGGTTTAGGATTTCTGTACAGGGGGGTTTAGAGAAGTAAGATGGAGGAATTGGGGCGTGTCCTGTCCTCCTTCTTCTTCTTCTTCTCCTCCATCTTCTTTGGCCATGGTGGCACTTTGGGATTGGTCATTACTGAAAGTGCACCGGGCAATAAGAATAAATGGTATTGGGGAAAAATGATAAATATTGTACACGTAACAATGGGTATAAAGATAGGTGACTGTCCGGAGGGCAGCACAGTGTGCTCATGGCTGGCTGCTGAGCAGAGCTCTGTTCGGCTGAAAGAAAATCTTTTAGATAAACAATTAATAAACATAGAGATCGAAAGAAGAACTGAAGCCTCTTCTCGTCCTTTGATACGCGGGCTGCCCCAAGGCCACCCCGGGCCTTTCCAGGCCCCTCAAACAGCCGAGAAAACCCGACACTTCTCAGCAAAGATTCACTCCCACCAGCCAATTCCCAGCCACTATGGATGCTTGGGATTACTTTTTCACAGCATAGACTTTGAATTTCTCTTAAATCTCATACATTTCCTGTTATGCTAATTTCCAAGCCTTTTGTGATCTATCTACATGGTAGCTCTTTCTTTCAGTATTTCTGCCTCTCCTCTCTGTTTCATGTCATCCACAAACTTGATGAGGGTGCTTTCAGTACCATTTTCCCAACTGCTTGTAAAGATACTGAGTAGTATCAGGTCTAGGGCTGACCCCTGAGGCAGTCAAATCTTGACAAGATGCTGATCTGGCTTGAGATGTTAAATATTACCTTCTTTGCCATTTCTCTACCTGAAGCTGCTCCATCTGTCCAGTGCTTATCCTTCCAGGTTGTCATCAAAGATATTTTGAGAGACCATGTTTAACACCTTGATAAGGCTCATTTGCATTGATCTCTCTTCATATTCTTTTTGTAAATGTGAAAGTGATGAGCTTGGTGAAGTCATTCAGAAGTGACACTTCATAGTTTGCCTATTACATAAGGTCAGCATGAATGGGCATTGTTCCTTTAGCTTTTAAAAATTCCATGAATCAACTTTAAGAAAAGTGACTTGTGTCCACTAAGCATGAAAAACTCAGGGAAACAAAAGTCACAAAGCTGTTAGACTCTTAGAGAATTCTATTAGTATTAGTAGTAGGATTGGGAATCTGTGGGTTTTTTTCCTCACATAATAATTGTGATGATGTAATTCTCATGTGGTGGAGAATACTTTCATAAAATATATCAGTACTGGGTTGCTGATTTTTTTTACTTTTTTTTTTCAAAATTTTATCTTAATTATCTTCAATCTTCCCTTAGTTACTACAGACTCTTTTGAGTTTAAATATTGCATTGGTGAAAGCAAAGCTGAGGCATTTTCTGTAGCACCTAAATGCTTTTAGAAGCCAGGAAAGAAGTTGTAAGCTATCATTAAAATAAAAATCTCTATTAATGGATCTGTAATTTTTCCTTCATAGAAAAATGTCAGAATTAGTCTGGCACATTTTTACTGTGCATTTATCCACTCTTGATTTGTGCTATGAAGTCTGCTTCCATGTACTTTGATCCTTGTTTATTCTGTCATATTTTCAACATTCTGATATTTTTCTAACCCTGTGGTCCAGAGTCCCGCTGCTCAGACATTTCTTTCCAAGCCAGTGCTCCAGGATGGAGCAGTAAGTAACACATTACTGACAATGACTCATTCTGTTTCCAGACTCATATTTATACATAGCATTAGACTATGACTAACTTAGAGCCTTTGCCATGGTTCCATTTGTGGTCCCTGACAAGCACAGTTATCTTCCAAGGATGTTTAATTCATGAGTGCTGAGTGTGACACTGACAGTATCCTCTGAATGTCATTTGTGAGAGCTAACATTTTATGCATCAGGTTTGATGCTGAGATGAGTTTCTAGATTTGCTTAATCTTTTCATTTCCAGCTTTCCTATTAGTTAGTTCTGTTTTTTCTTCCAGTGAAATTCAAGGCATAGGCAGCTTTCTTATGTCTTCAGCATTCCCGAGGGAACACAAGCATGGCAAACCATGTCACCATGAGTTATCTCATGCAAACATCATTTCCGGCTGATTTCAACTTAGGTTGGATTTCCTGACAGTGATTTCCCGTTAGATGAAACAATATGGTGAACTAACCCAGATAAAATAATACACGTCATTGATGGAGTGTATAGGTTGATTAACCAGATTGATTTGCACACAATGAAGGAAGGTGGAAACGTAATGTAAATTGCAGCATCTGCTTCTAACAGTGTGAATGATACAGTCATAACCACAGGAAGCATGTTGGAGCGTCATTATATTTAATTCAATGTCAAATGGGTCCCGATGCTTTTCATTGTTCTGACTTCTTGATTTTCATCAATGAGTCCACTGAGTATTTTGGCAAACACAGGATAACTATTTGTGGTTATATTTTCCTAAATCAATGACAAAGGTTTTTTAATTTAAGACTGAAAAAAAAAGAATCTCTTGTGCACCAAAAAAAAAAGCAAATATAGGTTTCAAAATTAGAATGGTGCTATTCCCTGGCATAATTTCAGCTTTTAGAGGTGGAAGAAAGTAGTGCAAAAGCATTCACTTTTTGTGCACTTTCTGTCATCCTTGTCAGTTTTACAGTGGTGAGCCCTGTGCCCTTGTATTCTAGATTTTGTGTTCTTTTCTTCATTAATCATATGTAGACTGTTTTAATGTTTTCATTTCATTTTAATTATTTCAGTAAATGAGCTGTCCTGTGCTGGATCTTTCTCTGATTTTGTTGATGACTTTTTTCCTTTTCTTTTCAATAGTAACAGTGGCTTCATCCTAGCTGATTAAATCAGTCATCACAATATGAACATTCTGTCCTTTAAAGGATATTGTATTTTTTTTCCATGTGTTCTAATGATTGAGTAGAAACCTACCATTCCCCTTGCTAATATTTTTTCATCCTTGAGTTTATTTTTTTCTCAATAAAAATAGAAAAATACATATGTACTACAGTTCCTTCTATTTTTTTTTTCTTGTTGTATCTCATTTGCCTTTTCTTTGCTCCCCCCACCATGTGTCAGCAATGTGCATCTAACCATTTGCTAGAATTTTTTTCTCTGCCACAGTTTTATATTTCTCAGATTACTTATTGTAGCTAAAAAATTTACTGGGGTACAGATTATACGATGAAATTATTAAATAAGGGTTCTTGGTAAAATTTTGCAAGTATTGAAAAACATTTATTTCCACCCTGTCTGCATTACACATTAACTCAAATTCCTACAGAGCATTCATTTCTTGAAGTATATTATGCTGCAATGTAATATTAAATGCTTGCAAGAGTTATTTGATTTAAAAAAAGCACAAATACTATGATGAGAGACCCTGTCTATTTGGTCATCTCTATTCTATGTGTTCATAGAATACTCTGAAGAGAAATGCTTTCCTCTGTCATTGTTACTAAAATCTTTTGCAATCAGGCCCAGATTATGTTCAGTACAACAACAATGTGCAAAATTCAGAGCCCTAAAAGTCTTCAGTTTTGTTAGCATTGACACCAGACTCAGCTCAAATGCTTGATTTCTCAAGTCCCCAGGCATAGTGAAAGAGCTCTTGGATTGTATTTCAGAAGGGGGACATAGCAACCTCTTTTATCTAAATAAATGTTCTTTTTCATTCCACATACACTGCAAATTCTCTTTTGGGTCAGAATTTCTGGCTGTCAATCATCTGAACTTCAGACATGTTTGTAGTGTCAATCTTTGTTTAGTATTTCTTCCAGATCTGATGGCAGAATTATGTTTAAGGGTGACATCAAAAGAGGAAAGAGACCTTAAAAAGTCTGATTATGCTAGTGTTTATGTGATATTTCTACATTTTATTTACAAGGCAAAATTTAACATTACAGAACATTTTCTGATACATCTTGAGTTTGCAGTGTTATTAAACAGATGGGAAAAATGTTGTATAAAAGGTTCAGTATGTCTAATAAGTTAAGTTTATCCAGTCATTATGATCTCTTAAGGACTGTGTTTTACAAAACTGAGAGAAGGTAATTACCTTTTAAAAACAACTCAGGTGAAATAAAGGAAGCAACTCCTCTGTAGTTACTCAGCATCAATTTCTTCCAAACTACTGACTCCTTTGTCCCAAATTACTCACTCCCTTCCTACCACAACAGTTCTTTGTATTCTGAAAATATTAAATCAGAAAACACATATTAATTTTTAGGACTTCCAGTTGTCCATTTCTGTAAGGCAAGCTAGCCTTATTATGACCTGAGAGTGATATTATCTCTCACCTAAAATTTTTCTCCAAGTATTTTTGTCATGTATGGTAGGTAAAATGTTATCTGTCCTCTCCTTCAACTGTTTTCTCCATACACTGTCATCTGTGAGCACTTTCATTACTTCAGATTGCCACGCTATGCATGGGGTTTTCAGAACTGTTCAGCTGAGTGATTGAAATAAGAGCAAAATTTCACTTGTGCCAGAATCCACAGATTCTCCTACAAAACTTAACAACATAGTTCATTATCTTTGCTAGAGTGAAATACTTAATATATTTCCGCTGACCTGAAGTACTTGTAGGCCTTCCTCCTGTGTAAAAACATATAAACAATAAAAACTGATCAACAACAGATATTTCACATTGGAATATCTGGACTGTCCAGACAAACTGGACTGTGAGTTGTTTTTTTTAATGGAGAAGATGAGAAGTACAAATGAGATGAAAGATGCAGGTATCCTTAGAAAATTGCCTTGGTAAAACCTGACACAGTAAAATCCGAGAGGACAGCAATGTGCAAATTGAGAGTTTGCTTTCACTCATAGATGCATATTATTCTTACTCATGTTGCATTTAATATTTGTCTTTCAGAAATCCAAAATCTCCACTTATGACAAGATGTGGGCCTTCATGAGCAGCCGGAGGCAGTCAGTGCTTGTCAAAAGTAATGAGGAAGGAATCCAACGCGTGCTTACCTCTGATTACGCATTTCTAATGGAGTCGACAACCATTGAGTTTGTCACACAGAG
Organism: Zonotrichia leucophrys gambelii; assembly: GCF_028769735.1. Classification (NCBI taxonomy): domain Eukaryota; kingdom Metazoa; phylum Chordata; class Aves; order Passeriformes; family Passerellidae; genus Zonotrichia; species Zonotrichia leucophrys. The sequence goes on along the minus strand of NC_088172.1, from coordinate 1,127,612 downwards.
GAACTGTAACCTGACACAGATTGGAGGCCTGATAGACTCCAAAGGTTACGGCGTGGGAACTCCCATGGGTAGGTGAAATGTCAACCACTTGTTCTCTGTTCATTAATCGTAGTTCCTGCACCAGTATGGGAATCATCCCATACACTGTTCCTTTCTCTACATTGCCAGCATCTACCTTTATTTTCTTTTTTCCAACCAGGCACAATACATATTTTGTTAAATTTTATGGACTTTATTGTATTTTCCAAAACGAAAACTGTTATTACTTTATAAATAGATGTATATTTTCATATGATAAATTTGTTTTACACGGTGCCTTCCATATGTTCAATAATAACAGCAGTACTGTTCATAGTACTGATCAGTACTTTATCATATTAAAAAAAAAAGTTTTTAAATATTTTGATCTCTGTGTTTAGAGAATGAAGTCGGAATAGTGGAAGGCTTGCATTCGCAAGTGGGGCTGAGTCTTTTAAAGAGGGCTAATCGCTGAGATTGCTAAAAGAGGAGGAAAAGATTCCATACCATGCTACAGACACAGCAAATATTGATTTACCCTTGTGGAGTATAGGCTTGCATACTGGCTTGGAAATTCTAATCCTTTAAGTATTTTCCAGGTCAGCTGCTTTTTACTAATTACAAAACTTTAGTTTCTAGATTAAAAGCCAACTACAGGTATTAGCTTGGTTGTAGCCTGGCTCCTAGAATCCACAGAAGGGGATTCAGCAAGAACTGAGTGCAGTGATTTTTTTAAGGATATGAGGTGAAGATCCAGCATTAAATTTCAGGATAGATGGGAATAAAAATTATGTCACACAGAGACTGCGAGTACCACACAATAATTCCACTTAATATTATAAGGTGGTTCTATTGACTTATTAATCAGGTAAGTATTTATTTCAACTTCATTTTAAACAAGAATTTATCATTTTGACATTGATGTGGATACATTTTTTTTTTTTTTTTCAGACAGGTCTTAAGTTTGATACTGTTTTCATCTGTGTTAATAACATATGTTATATCATTGCACTGGGAAAGTTGTGTCCAGTACTATAATTAAGGCACATGGAAAGGAATTTTAATAAATAAAGTTTACTGGAATATCTTGGATAAAGAGGTACCTAGTATTATCAAACACAGATTCGCCTATATATTGGATATATGTACTGCTACTTCAGTCTCTGAAATTTTCACTGTTTCAGTAATTTTCTATGTAACAGACACCTGCTGAAGAAGTTATGATTCTGTTCACTCTGCCTTTGAAGAGTTTGTTGTTAGGGATATAGTTTTTATTCATATCAATTTTTCCACCCCATTCTATTGTGGCCCTTGTGTTGCTGAATATATTCTATAGATGTGCAAATGACAGAATTGACTGAACTTCAGACCTGCTGGTCTTTTTGGCATCTTATATTTTCTTATTTATAAACCTTTGTGTTATTTTGAGTATAAAGCCCACATTTCATTTAGGTTTAGTATGAAAAAAATCAAATCTTAGGAATATTTTATAATCTTTAAATAAGCTGCATGCAAACTTGTGAAGTATCTGAGGCACGCCCCAGAAATTTAAGTGAACTTTGAAATGTTCACTGATAGAAATCAGAGACCAAAACACTCTAAAAATTGTTCTATTTTTTTTTGTTTATGTGTAAGTCAGAGAAGCATCATAAACACCAGAGAAAGCATCTTTAAAACAATGATAAATTCAGGATCAGAATTCTGGAGTTTAAGTTTAGGGGAAGAAATACTGAATGTAAAGAGCCAAGGCAGCTGAGTAAACTTTCTGTAGGTCTTTGTTCCCTACTTTATATGGGGACAGAAGGCACTATTTCTTTACTAATTTTGAGTCACATCAGAGACATTATTCAGCTCTTATTCATCCACAAGATTCCAAGTAACAAAAAATTATCTGTGTCAAGAGAAAAAATAGTATTGTACAAGGGGGTATGTGAGCGGACAGTTGTCTTGAATCAAGATGAAACAATTAGAGGACATACCTGCAGGAATCAGCAATCACCAAAGGAAAAATAAGAGTTAAAATAAAAATAAAATAAAATAAAATAAAATAAAATAAAATAAAATAAAATAAAATAAAAAATAAGAGTTAAAAACAGTCTTAAACTTAACAAAAACAGTTAAAGAAAGATCTGAAAAAAAGATGACAGCTTCATAAGGGGAAATAGAACAAAATGTAAAATAGATGTAAAGTAAAATTTTTCACAAAAGAAATGAAGGTAGAAAAAAACAGCATCTGGGACTTTCCCAAAACAGCTAAGAATGAGATTAATCCAATATTTCAGCAGTATCTATGAAATGCTGTTGAGAGAGCTGACATTTATAATGGGTTTATTTCCTGTGTATTAGGTGCACAGTCTCAGAAGAAAGGGATTGTGCAACCTCTGCTAGAATGATGCATAGTTTGCACATACATTTGAAAGGAATCCTTATGAAGAAGCATTTCCATGATGTCTGTCAGAATAGTTTTGTTAAATATTTTGCTTTATTGGAGCTAAAAAGTATTACAGAGCAGTGGATAATGCAAAATATTCTCATGCATTATAGCTAATCTCATTTCTACAGGGAAAAATAATTCTAGAGACTTTAAAAGAACTAATGACTTGGTTATATCTATAGAAGTAGATTACATCATTATTTAATGACTGTGAAAGGAGTTTATAGACATGCAACTGAGTAATATCTTTTTAGTTAATAATCCTACAAGTAACTTGTCAAGTGCTTGGAAAACTGCAGTGTAATGGTTTCACGTACAAAGTATATGCTACTGCTTTTGCCTGTTTGAGAGGCAACTTGTCTACAAGAACAGTACAGAACTACTTGCATTTATAGAATCCGAGAATCACAGAATGCGCTGTGTTGGAAGGGACCCATCAGGATCATGGAGTCCAACTAACGACCCTGAACGGGACACTCCAAAAATCACACCAAGTGCCTGAGAGCACTGTCCAAACACTTGAACTAAGACAGGACAGATGCTGTGGCTGCCACTTCCTTGGGGAGCCTGTTCCAGTGCCCAACCACCTTCTGGATAAATAACCATTTCCTGATTTCAAACCTAAGTGCCCCTGATTCAGCTTCATGCTGTTTCTAGTCCTGTCACTGGTCACCACAGTCAAGAGATCTGCAGATGTGAGATCTCAGCACCTCAGGACTGAGGTGCCGAGCCACCGAGACCACCCCTGGGGGGCTCGGGAGTCCTGGAATGTTCCAGAAGTGTCTGGTGGCTGCACTTTGATCCTACACAGGAGACGACACCTGTATGAGGATAGGAGGGTTTCACCGGGGTGAATGGTGAAGGGATTGGTTAATTAGAGGGTGAAACACAGGGTTTAGGATTTCTGTACAGGGGGGTTTAGAGAAGTAAGATGGAGGAATTGGGGCGTGTCCTGTCCTTCTTCTTCTTCTTCTTCTTCTCCTCCATCTTCTGTGGTGATGGTGGCACTTTGGGATTGGTCATTACTAAAAGTGCACTGGTCAATAAGGGTGAAAGGTATTGGGGAAAAATGATAAATATTGTACACGTAACCATGGGTATAAAGATAGGTGACTGTCCGGAGGGCAGCACAGTGTGCTCATGGCTGGCTGCTGAGCAGAGCTCTGTCGGGCTGAAAGAAAATCTTTTAGATAAACAATTAATAAACATAAAAACCGAAAGAAGAACTGAAGCCTCTTCTCGTCCTTTGATACGCGGGCTGCCCCAAGGCCACTCCGGGCCTTTCCAGGCCCTCCAAACAGCCGAAAACCGGACATGCACCTGCCTTATCTCTTCTCCTTATGAGGAAGCTGTAACTGCGATGGGGTCTCCCCTTCATCTCCTCCAGGCTGGACAGACCAAGTGATCTCAGCTGCTCCTCATAAAGTTTCTCCTCCAGACTTTTCACCACCTTGGCGGCCCTCATTTGGAAGTTCTCTAATGGTTTAATGTCTTATATTGTAGTGACCAAAACTGCCCCCAGCACTCGAGGCGAGGCCGCCTCAGTGCAGAGCAGAGCAGAGCAGGACAATTCCCTCCCATGCCCAGCTCTGATGCTGAGCCTGATGCCCCCCAGGACACCACTGGCCCTCCTGGCTGCCAGGGCACTGCTGGCTCATGTTCCACTTGCCATCAACCAGGACTCCCAGGTCCCTTTCCACAGTGCTGCTCTCCAGACTCTTTTTTCCCAGTCTCCACACACAACCAGGGTTGCCCCATCCCAGGTGCAGAATACAGCACTTGTCCTTTTTAAACTTCATGTGGCGTTACAGGCGTGGTGTTGGGAAGATATATATGTCATCTGCAAAGCTTACAAAAAATACAATTTATCACCAAGAACTGCTGCTTGAAATTGCAGATGTCTTTGCACATAAGGTTAAATTTGCAGGAATCATTTGTTACAGATCTTATGTTGACTGCAGTAGAAAGGATATGGTTGCTTTTGGAGAGCAGCACCAAATGAAGTAGGTGCAACGTATCTTGATTATTTTGAAGACAATAGAATAATAATTAGTGAGAAAATAATTTGCTTGAGTTTAAGCACCTGCAAGAAAAGGATCTAAAAGCTTTCCAAACAGAAAAGTATTCTATCAGTTTATGACAAGATAATCACTTGGAAAATGCAGCCAAGAAAATATAGCACCAATTTAGAGTACTGCAGTAAAGGTTCTTTTCTCATGATGTTAATATTTTCAACTTAGAGAAAGAAAGTTGCACAAGATTAGGAGAAAAAAACCCCAAAAAACTATGGATCAGGAAGTACATGGGTATCAATTCCTTCTCAAAAAAACCTGGAGAAGCAAATTATGAGTTTACATTATTATTTTATTTCCTCTAAAAGCATTAGGGAAGTAAAGAAAGTTTAGATTGCAAAAACATAACTTTGAGGAAGGAAGTTGAAAACAATGTGCTTTTGGCACAAAATGGGATTGTCAGAATCAGCTCACATCTTTAAAATCAACAAGATACAGAGATACTTGAAGTAGGTGTAAAGCAGAATTCTGTATGGTATGAGTAGTGTAATATAAACTAGGTAGAGTGAAATATGAGCGAGGGAGAATTTGGTAAGTTATGCATACAATGCCTGATTCTCATGATATAAGTTTTTAAATTAAAGTTTTGTATGCACCAGAATTCGTTTTCAGTCAGCCACTTCTGATGCTAGGCTAAAAAACACCTTGATTTATAAGGAAAAGAGAACAACAGACCTGGGATGAGATGCCTTGTAACAACTGATACTTTGGAGCAGATAAGGGAGAACCTTGTAATGGGTTTTGTTTGTTTTGTTATCTATCTTTGCAGCATTGTTTATAGCTTTGTAACCAAGAGTATAATAGTTGCTCCACTAGAGAACATTTGTTTGAATTGTTTTTAAATCTTCCAGTTTGAAGATCCACATGCAAGGGGTTTTTATTTGTTTTATTCTGGCATTTTTTATCAGGAAGCACTATTTTGCCAAATGTGTGTTCTTCATCAGTGAACTATATGGAAAATGATTTGCATATCATTGTCAACGTGGTATATAGTTGCTTTCTAATTTCTATCATATTATAATAATATATATAGATATTACCCACAGTTATCTATTAGAAATGCACACGAGTGTCTTTTAGTGGTTGGAATTTGTCTTTGTGGGGGCATTCACCTCATCATCCAATATTGATGTTCATGGGAGGAATAAGGGGTGGGAAGGAGGGAAGAAGAAAGAGAGTGAAAAGGCACAAAAAGACAATTAATAAAGTAGGAATGGGAGAGGAGGAGGCAGGGAGAACAAACCTTTTGGGTATGCAGGGCAACTTATGCTTTCCATTACAGATAAACTGAAGTGTTTATTACCATTTCCAGTGGTTTCAATTTCACATTTCATCATCATGCTTGTTTAAAATTTGGGTTGCTCTTGAATATAGCCTAATTGGGTCTAAATTTACAAATACAATGAGCTCCTAAATGTTTATGATACATCCAAATGCTTATGGTCATCATATCAAACAGATATTGTAGCATTAATTTCAAGAAAACCTGGACAATCCAGCAATCTACTTTTTATGTCCTACTGAAACACTGTTAATTACCTATGGTCAACCTGCTGTAAAACACAGTGATATTAAGTGACAATTGCTACGTTACAATGAATATTTATTAACTTATTTGCTAATGCGAACCACATGGAAGATTAGAAATGTAGCTTTTATACACTTTATGTTAAAGCCTTAATGCTCTGTGAAGCTACTTTCTCCATTTCTTGGGTATTTTTTTTGGGTTTTTTTGGTTTTTTTTAATTTTTTTCCTTTCAGTTTTCTACTTTCCAATTGGAAGAAACATAGTTGAAATAATCTTTTGGAAAAATCATACTTCATCTCTCTGGATGGTGTTTCAGGTTCTTGTTTCTTTTCTAAATTCCTCTTTCTCTTCAGCACGTTTGACAGCAGGCTATTTCCCATCTGGCTTGGGCAGATTTTCTTCTGAGTTGCCATTTGCTTCAGTGTTGAACCTGGAGCACGTAGATGGCTGACAAGTGAATTTTTGGGACTGATTCCACAGGAATAGATCTACTGAGCATGCACCTTTCAGATGTTCTGCCTTCACGTGGCAGATGAGGAGCATCCTGCCGGTACATGCCAGACGAACTCTGTGTGTGTGGAGATATATGCAAAGTAATGCCTTTGACATTTTGAAAATGACAAATGGTGTGTGTAAGTAATCTTGAAAATTGCATAGATTTCTTCTAGCTCTTGAGAAATGCAAAATGGAAAATAGTATATAGCTATGCTGCATAGAAGAAATTAGAGCTAGTTATTTCTCTAATGTTTCCCTGTTGCTGAGCTGCAGAAAATTCCAGAATTAGATTAAGAGGGGGCTTTAGTGGTGTAGCAGTGATGTTCCTAAAACACCTGATAATGGTGAGACAAGAAACATTGATAAAAAGGTGAAATACCCATTTCTTTATCCATTATTCCTTTGCAGTTAATACAATCAAATTCTGCTATTAATATCAATAATGCCTCAGTTGCAAAATATAATGAATCTTTGAATATATTACATGATTCTCTTCACTTTTGCAAGGTTTTTTTCAGTAGCTGTGGTCAAGTGGATCAAACTATGACTCTTCCAGAGCATATTACACTTTGTGTCCCTGGCACTTCCATATTTACGGACTATCAAGATTCCCTGAGAAATACTGGAAAGGGTTTAACATTTAGATCTTTGAAAGCTAATGGTTAACTCAAACATTGTTTGAAAAAGCCCCAAAAATTGCACTCCTCTGGCTATATAGAGACTATTCACTGTGCATGGGCACAAAATACATCTCTCAGGATAGGAATGAAGTAAAGTGATGTATTTTGGGGTCAACATTTCCATCATTTCATTTCAAGTCTTATATAAATACCCATTATACAAAGTTACAATAACTTGCAATAGTAACACAGATACAGTTATGAAAATTAATTTGTATAAATGCATAAAATAGATCTGCATAAGGGATGTCTATAAATTCACAATAGAAAGTTGGCAACTACTGTGATGTAAGAAAGCTGTACCTCACATGTCAAAAAGAAAGATGTGTGAGTAAAATCAACAGCATTCCAGCAGAAATGCATTGGCTGCAGACCCCAGATATCAGCACAGTCACTTAAGTTCAAAGCATGAAACAAAACTTCTAAGTTCTCATGTTCTGATGACTCACAGGTGCCTTTTCAGCAGTTTTCTTTTCTGTAAATTCAAATGAAATATCAAATAAAATGTCTTTTTTAACAGAAATTTTTACCTCTCACACAAAAAGCCATATTTTTCACAGTACATTGTTCTAAGAGATTTTCAAAATTGTGCCCACTTACATATGAATTCCAAAAAATCTCTTTGGCCAACTAATGTAATATGCACATCACTTGCGTTTCTTTATATATTTTTGCATAATGTAACCAATCTTACCATTTTAGAATTTTATTTTTGTAAAATCAGAACCAAGAGTGGGGTTAGTTTCATTTCTTTTGTAATTTTTTCAAATTTCAGTCAACTGTGTAGCATTTAATTAAAATGCTGTTTGGAGTATGTGCATTTTGAAGACAGTAACATTCATATAATTTCATCAGTCACAGAATCTAGAAAGAATATTTCACACTTCATTCACTTAAATTAAAGATTCCACTGCAGAAAAAAAGTAATTCAGACAATAATTTATGATCTGCTACTTGATAGCTTCTCTAGGAATATGGCTTCATTAATTATTAAATTTATCCAAGGCATTAATAAATTAAATAAAATAGCATTCTTCCTACCTCAGTGGTAGGTTGCTGGATTCAGAGATAATTTAAACAAATAAATTGTTTAATCAGTGAATGTATGACAGTTAATTCTCATGTTGAATCCTGTAACTATGTATAGATTCAGCTGATTTATATTACCTGTTCTGTCCCCAGGGAGTGACCTACAAGAAGTATTCACAGTAAAAGTCTTTATATGATAATACAGAATTTTTTAGCTGACCTGACCATGTTCTTAATGCTGGTATTTTGCAAAATATTTCACTACTGTCTTTTTTAAGGGCATGTTTCCAAATGTAGAAAGTTATAAATCATGCACAGTGGGGCATATGAATTACTCAAGACAGATCTTTTAATAGATGCTTGTAATTTCAAATACTATAGCTTAATATATTAAAAATACAAACAAATAAATTATTCATTTCCTAAATATGCAACAGCAAGTGAAAAGAATAGTTTTAACTCTCCCCTTAGAGTTTAGCCAGCCTCCTCCCTGCTGCATTTATTATTCCAGATGGATTTTTCAGCCTGGGTTTCTTTTTGGTGTTTTTTTTCTTTTTGTAAAAAGAATGTCTAAAAATTAGATTACTTCTGGGGCTTGCCTGCAAAGTAAAAAGTGGATAAAATAAGAGTAAATGCCCTGTAAATGCATGACTAGCACTTCATCATCCTATAGATGTGTAGGAGGTTGTCCCCTATGTTTTGTCCATCTTTTTAAAAGATGAGAGCTTTGCTATTTGCAATAACATATATGTAAAGGATGTGTGGGAATGGTTTAAGGCTGCACAAGGAGAGTTCTAGACTGGATATTAGGAAGAATTTCTTTATCCAGAGAGGGATCAAACACTGAAATGTACTTTCCAGAGAGGTGAAACCCCAAGCCTATCAATGTTTAAGAGGCATTTGGACAATGCTTTTATCAATGTGCTTTTACTTGGTCAGCCCTGGATTGGCCAGTCTGTTGGACAAAATGATTGTTGTAGATCCCTTTAAACTGAAATATTCTGTTCTGCTCTATTCCTTTCTTACTATTTTTTATACAATTCATTTATTTTTCTTTGTTCTTCTTTAATTTTTCCTTTTTCCCTTGTCCTTTCTTTTCCCCTCATTTTCTTTCTGTTTGCTTTTACAGTTAGAGAAGGTTGCTAGATACACCAAAAGGATTGGGCTGGAGTGTTAGGTTTTAATCGCTGAATGTTTTCAACTTACTTCAGTATTCCCAGTATGTATAATGTGCATAATCAGACCAATTACGTTACTTCAATTCTTACAGTGTTCAGTTCTGAGAACGTGCTTTCTTCTTACTAAGAAGATGAAGTTCTTTGTTGCTTTTCCAGCTGCTTTTTGAGGACAGATTTGAAGGAAAGACATTTTTACCTAGAGAAGTTTGACAAGGAACTTTTACATGCCTACTGCTTCCATTCTATGGTGCTTTTCTTTGTTCCAGCACAGTTGCACAAACATTCCTGCACATTTTCAACCTGTCCCTCTAGCTTTAATATACTTCTATTAGAGACAACAGGGATAGCAAGGATTTAAAGATTTTGTGAACCAGATCATTCATTAAATTAAAAAAACAAACAAACAAAAAAACAAACAAAACCCAAAACCAACCAACCAAACAAAACAAAGCTCCCCAGGCATAACAGTTCTATCTGTAACCTATGTGAATACAAAAGTAAGGCTGAAGTTTCAGTCATGTCAAACTGCTATAGGGCTGCTGCACTTTGCAAAAGGTGACAGATATTTGAGCTGCTTTAGTGAGCTAAACCAGCAGAATGATGTTCATTCTTTGTTTCATGAAATTATTAATTATTTGTCTTTATATGTATCCACATAGCCGCTGATGAGGCTGGAAGTGTTAATAGTGTGAAGAAAGCAGCGATAGTAGGCAAACAGGGATGTGGGAGAGAAAATGGGATTTCTGCATGGGCAGCTGTTAGGCCAAATCTGAAGACAATCCTGAGAGACTTCCCTGCTTTCTGGTAGTTTCAAAATGTCTAATGTATCTCTCAGTAGGAGAAACAAAACAGCTGTAATTTAACAGATGTGAGTGGATGCAGTGCAGAGGGGAGGTGTCTAAGGGACTTTTCCATATGTTTAAAATTTTTATTTTCCCAATACCTTCCATTCATTCTGTCTCAAATTTTGCAGAACTTGAGTATCGTCCCCTTCACATTGGTGCTTCTTTTTTATCTTCGTTTTTTTTTCTCCTGGAGGTCTAGGCTAAGAATCAAAGAACATTATGGTAGCAAGAGAGCCACAAGAAATTATAATACTGGCTAATATTAAAAACATTAAAATAAAAAAAAAGGATCCCATGGATCCTTTCAAAAGTAACTGTTTGGAGTTTATAAATATTCCTTACTCTTTGAAGTTAAGTCCTGATTGTAGCCGAGGCTGCTTTCTGTATCCTGACATAATTATCTTTTCACACCTCCACCAAATTTAAAAGGTGGCATATTTTGAAGAGTCGTTTTGAAAACTTTCCTCAAATTTCAGGCAAGACTAGAAAACAATGCCAGTGAGCACAATGACTGGCACTGAGCATTACTGGCACATTTATTTCAATTAATGCATACATTTGGCAGTGATCAATGCGGAATTAATTTAAGATTTTTTTTCCCAAGAGACACCCGCAGGGTTTTTTTTTTTTCTTAAATATTTTTTGTATCTTCTCTTAAACATTAACAATATTCTGAAATCAGAGTTCTATGCTGCTTTGTTTAAAGAAATAAAAGAAAAAGAACACCCTAGGCTCCAGAGAGAGACAGTGACATTTTCTTCTACTCTTCCAGTAACTCTGTTGTGTCTGACACTGGTGGGTAAACAAAAGGACTATTCTTTTTACACATCTATGATTCTATATATTTATGTAAAACCAGCATAGCCACAGATATGAATGACACAGAAACCTTTCAAAAAGCAGTTTCAAATCTGAAAGGCATAACAAATAAATTATATATCAATTTAGTCCCTGAAATTATTAATAATACACTTGGTTGATGTAACTGAAACAAAATTCTACATATCTGAAAATAGTGAACAATTTGGAAGTTAAAAATTTTCATTTTTGCAAATGTATTCCCAGATTTCCTCTGTAAAGTATGAAACCTATTCAACATTGGCTGTCAATTTAATCTTTGTTGTGATTTCAGAATCTGTGGGTATTTCCTGCTGATACTGTGGGGGACACAGAACATCTGAGCCACCTTTGTTAGATGTTGTGAAGAACTGGTCCTGGAGAAAAGTTTCCATTTCACAGTCCAGAACTCTACTTAAAAACTGTGCATATTTTCTTATGTATATCTATACATATACCCTTAGTTTAAAAAAAAAATAAATTCACTTTGAATATGAATACAGGATGTGCAAACATCTTCCCACTGCCTACAGTTTGCAAGACCTAAAGTAGTAGTAGTAGTAGTAATAATAAAAATAACAACAATAATAACAATAATAAAAACTATTATTATTATTATTATTAGCAATAGTTTGTTTTTATTCTAGGCAATAATTTATTATTATTCTAAGCAATAATTTATTTGTTAAGACACCCTAGATCTTTTGAAGCTACTTGTTACCATCAGACCATATGTATTACATAGCATGAAAAATTTTTACTGGTCCTTGGAGATGAGGCATATAAACAAATCTGTCTCTGTAGAAATAAATAGGAAACCATGTACCAAGACAGAATACCTTTTTCTTATGCTTGCCTGCACTTAGTCTGTAATCCTTCATACAATATGAACTGTAATATTCATCACTTATACATGCATAAAAGTGCTGAGCTTCAGTTCTCCTATAACTAAAACAAATTAATACATTTGTCTTCATTAGTTGAACATAATGAAAAAAAAAAAAGGAGCAAATTATTTATTTTTATGCAGGTCAAGCCATGTATTGAAACTAATCCGAGAATTTCAACTGCCTGAGCAGTTAATTTATTATTTCGGAAATGTAAGAATGTGTAACTAACATATTTGATGAAAGAACTGTTTTTTATAGTTGCCTCAGGATTATGAGCATATTGAAGCACTGTCTGGGAGGCATGCTGAGACTGAGCTTTATATCAACAAGGAATTGCCAAAACACTGAACATCCTGTGGTGTTTGTGAGCCAGCTCTGCACTAGACAGGAGGCTTCTAGTAGGAACTTACCAAACAGAAACAACGAAAACAAAGACATTATTAGAACTTCATATTGATGTTATTTTGCCTAGGACATAATGTGTGGTATTCCCATATGTTGTGTAAATGGTCTAGGACTAAGTCATATGAGAAGCAGCTGAGGGAGCTGGGGCTGTTTAGCCTGTGGAAAATGAGGCTTAGGGGAGACCTTCAAGAAGGTCGAGCTTTTCTCCCAGGCAACTAACAACATGATAAGGGGAAATGGCCTCAAGCTGCTCCAAGAGAGGTTCAGGTCGGACATGAGGAAGAATTTCTCTGCTGGAAGTGGTGGCAACTACTGGAATGGGGTGTCCAGAGCAGTTGTGGAATCACCATCCCTCAAAGTGTTCACAGGACAACGGGATGTTGCACTTTATGCCATGGTTTAGTTGACAAGGTGGTGGTTGGTAAAAAATTGGACTTGATGATCTTGGAGGACTTTTCCAAAATTAATGATTCTATGATTCCATGAATCTACAGATTGGATTGACAAAGACTCATCTACAAATTTAAAATTTCTCTGGCCTGATACATTGTCCTTAATTAGAAAAAACTGGTGGATAACTTCCCAGCACATGGTATTTCCATGGTTTGTAGTTAGATGAACCCAAGGCCACTTCACACCTCTGTTCATCCCCATGATGAAACAGTTAATAGCAAGATATTAATTGTCTAGAGAATTTCACTTATAGCTCATCAAAGTATTGGGGCATCTTGCAAGAGTGTGAAATGAGTTTTCAGCTGGGACAGTTTTGTTATGACCTTACACTTGTCCTTCAGCATAATCTTATCTGCCTGACCAAAATCTTTGCATATACCAGAAACACTTGTGGAATTTCTTTAGGCTTTGTTAATTCATCTGTTTATTGTTGGGTAGTGCTAGACAAATATTTCTTTCAAAGGAGGCTGTATTTGCAAACCATTTATATGTGAGTGTCACAGATTTGCAAGGTGAATTGAAAAAAGAGAGCGCTGTACAAATATCAAATACTATTATCTGTGGCAAAAAATATCATTGATTTTCTCACTAGAGGTTTCAACAAAGATATTTTCCCATTCTGCAGCTGTGCAATACAGCAGGGGTAAAGAGATAGTAGTGTATTATGATAATGATCTTTTTAAATTTTCTGTGATGTTAAAAGGCATGAAGAGTCTATGAAAAATGTTACTATCACTCATTTATTTAATCTAAGAGATGTACTTTAGAGCAGTTTATAATGATAGTTTGAGGAGTGGTTGAAAAAAACTTAACCTGTGTCAGAAAAAAAGAGATATAGCTGGAAGGCTAATAAAATAATTTAACAATGATCTGAGCAATTAAAACAGCAAAAACAATCCATAAACATCTTAATTTTGTTCAGGTTATCTTGATATTACAAAAAAGAAACTGTGTATTTAGTATTCAACCTGTTATTCTGTCTTATTTGAATTATTCATTATAGGCAACCATAATCCTTTTTTGTTTTGTCTTATAATACACTTACTGTAAAGAATAGATATGTTTTAATCTAGTTGCAAATTAATATTTTTAAGTATGTTTTTTTTCCCTGTCCTAAAGCAATAAGTACTTATGAACATGAGAATTACTTAATGGCTACTGTCCAACTCTCAAGTATTCATCTAACTTTGATATATTTTGCATATTTATGTCTGGGAAATTAATATGTAATAAATCTCAGTTCCATCATCCCTCTTGGTTACATTTCAGCCTTATATATCTACATGAACTTTGAAACAATTTTTCCTTAAAGAATTACGAGAAATTAGCCACAGCTGGGAGTTGGTTATGAGTGAGAAGACGTGAAAACAATTAGAGAATACACCACCCAAGAAAGTGTTTTGATTTCATTTAACATAAAATACTAATTTTAAGTATTCCCTGATTTACCAGAAACTTGTCTTTTCCAAGTCATATATGTACCTCAGAGATGAATACAAATATGTGTGTGTGTGTGTATACATGTACAGATGCATATATATATGTAATTAGACTGCTAAAATCTAGTTAGACGGTAAGCATCTACTGAGGATTTTCCATTATAGTAACTGCAACTTAGTGAATATATTCTGTTTACTCCATGCCTAGTATTAAAATATTATAATCCTAATGTAACAGAAGGTATCTGGGTTAAAAATAAGAGTCTACAAGCACTGATTTTTTTTTTTTTTCATCAAAAAGTTGATTTTGAAAATGGAGTCAGGGACTGGGAACTGATAGAATTTCTTTTCTTTGTTCATATATTTCTTGGAGTTTTTAGAACCCACAGATAGGAAGAATGAACTGAGCTACATTCCTTCTGTTGCTTCCTCCCCATCCTGCTTAGAGAAGGGAAAGAAGATAAGAGAGATGTTGCTAAGCTAAAACTTAAATGATTCTCCCATTCCCAGTAGTATAAATGGTGTTAATCAGCATTCTTATGGAAATTTCAGGCATGCTTAATTGGACTGAGACTGTGACTGCAGTATATTGTATTTACACACAGACTATATTTAGGATAGATAGATCAAGGTGACATAATCACAACAGGAATGGGTTCATGCTGAAAAACAAACTCAAAACAAATAAGACAGAACTCTCTCATTCTGAGTTTAGTGCTTTTTCCTTTCAACTAGTAAAACAAGAACTTGAACTGGTTGTTTTGGTCATTGTATACTAGTCGCATACAGCCTCAAACCTAGATATCCTTCCTGTTATATGTGGCTTTCTCCTTCCCATAAATATTCCCATAAGTATTTACTAGTGAAAGAAGTTCTAAATAATCTCAATTTTGGACCTAGGTTTTGAATATGATGGTGTATTCCTAACCATTGTCCTTTGATTAGGCCAAGTACACAGAATAGAAATAATGTTGCAAGATAAATAGAAGTGTCTTGGGACTATTAATAACAAAAGAAAAAACAGAAATAAAAGATGCTATCGCTTTGTATTCAGAATGTATTTTTCCTATCTAGAAAATCAAAAGTAACATGTAAGAATGTCCTGTGGGCATATTTAAAAGCACTAGGCAATTCATAGTCATTCCTTTTGGTAAAGTGTCCCTGGCTCAATGGAACAAAATATTTCCTGGCTAAAAACGTTCTTATAGAAGGAGTTAGCAGAATACTGCTCTTACTTTTGATTTACTTAAAGTCAGAATCAGTTCTACTAGTTCCAATATGCTCCAACTGCTTTCATATGATAGAATGAGTAAAACAGACTAAGAGTAACCAGGCAGGAGATTTTACTAAGTTAAAATCTAGTAGGAAGCTTTTTCAAAACCAGTTAGATCAGCAGAATTTCAAAATACTGATCTGTATGCAGTGAAGCCTCAATATAAAAATCTTATGTGTTCATAATTTATGTTTAAACATATCATTATGTGCATAAATCTTTACATATTGAGACTTTAGGGCAGAAAACATCTCTATGTATAACTTCTGCAGTAACTCTGGGAGACTGTTAGTTTTGTAGAGATGCTTTAGAAAAAGGTGTTTTATGCAAATTTTCATTTTTAGTTTAAACTTTCGTAAGCAGGTAACTGAAATTAGAAATTATTGCTTCCGCCCTTGAGGTTGTTGAACTTGTGCAGGAAGGAAGAAACACCCCTATAATCTATAACAGAAGCGCTTAAAATTATTCTGGCAGAAATTCTCATTTCTGCAAATAGGAGCTAGAGAAGGATCAGCAAATAATTTATAGATTATATTCTGTAGATCCTCCAGTCCCAGTTTTTCATGGTAATAAATAATCAGTTGATAGGGAAACAAAAGAGGTAGAAACCAACAAAAGAGAGGAGAGAAAAAGTCAAATGTTTCCATACTGGTCTTTTGCCTTTTTCTTCACTCAGTGGAAAATTATGCACTCACTTTTTTCCCCTGATTTTGGAAGAGCATTTTAAAAATCACTCTCTTTTCCCTCCCTGTCTTCCCCCCATGCACAGGCTTGTAAGATTGGGGTTTTTTTCAGCTGCTTTGTCTTTGTATTAAAGGTTGAGATATGAAGTTTCTATTTCCTCATGTTCCTATTTCCTCCTCTTTCTTTTATTTTTCTTTCTTTTTTTTCCTTATGCTTTATTACTTCATTCTTATTCATACTGTAGGTATTTTGAAAACATGTATATTGACTGTGACTATTAGAGTTTCTATTTTGCTTTTATGACTTTTTTGTTTTTGTTTTGAACACTAAACTCTCTTTAATGAGGATTTAAATAAAATTATATTAGACGCTTTAGATTTAAAAATGTAAAAAGCAGGACATGTGCTTCTTGCAACACCTCATGGTAGGGCTTGAGTCATCTTTCAGTCATGTGATGAAAGTGATAGAGAAAATTACCTGAAAATGTCAGAAATCTTTTGCATTTACTTGGTAACATTTTTCATTTCTGCAGGAAAAGCAGGTGTTATACTTAGAGGGTAATCTGGGTGCCTTGACCACATTCTGTATTTATTGCTTCTTACTTTTTTATGCTACCAATGGCATTCACAGATCAGTCTGTGGTACTTTTAGCCACTTCAGGTGCTTTTGGGTGGATTTTCCATTGCTGGGACTTACAGTTCTGTTTGTAAGAGAAAAAAAGCCAGGAGAAAGTCCAGTCAGAGGAAATAATATTGTTCATATGCTTCCTTTGTTCTCTTAAGGGCTACTTGAGTCAGTATAAAAAGAATTAAAAATTCCTTTTCTCAAAGTATCAGATCATTAGGTGTACTCAATATTTGCTGCAAAATGAAAATCTATTAATTTAGAACATTCTAAGTCCTTCAGAATTAGAATAGAGCTACAGCATTCAATGCTAGCTTTTCATGGGTATAAATTTTTAAATGCTTGATTTAACAGCAGCAATATATAATGCTTGTCATCCCACATCGATCCTGACTTGTGACAGGATAACTTCTTAGACAGGATAAGGTATAACAAATATAAACATTGCAGTAGAAAGGCCCTGTAATCCATTCCAGAATTATTTGTGCAAAATTTTGCAAACCACAAATAGTATCACAATTACTATTGTACTGAATCACGGTTATCTGTGTATTTCCAATGCAACCTTCATAAACTTAACTAATTGTAGACTGTATTAGCCCATGCTTTATTGTTTCTGTCTGTGAATTCCTCAGTTAATAAATTTTTTAACTTCTTCAAATAGACTAGAATTGTAAGTGTAAAAATCTGATCCCCAGAAAATATAAATAATACATGAAGAATAGATGGTACTCACTATATTTAGACCAACAGAGAGTGTGGAAACAAAATGCAAATCAGTTTAATTAGAAAGCAGCCTGTCAGATCAGAAGACAGCTTAAACTGAGTCCAAGACTATTTCTCTGAATCTAATGTTATTTAAGTTGTTGTTGTTAAATATTTATATGCAGCGTAATGTTGAAAATATCCCCAAAAGATTACAGAATGCACTTACACTTCCCCAGGCTCTTGTGGACTAATCACTTCCTTCTTCCATCTGACTGAAGCAACGTGTCAAGAGTGGGGTTTGCAGAACTCCAGCATAATCAGGATGGTCTGAAATGATGTCACTCAGGCCCCTGAATGCACAACAACGTAGAAGAGAGTTTGTTTTCCTTTCTTCATGCTTCCCATATAGTCCCGTGCAAACACAGTTTACCTCCCAGCACAAAACATCATCCTTTTCTAAGCACAGATGATAAATGCACAAGTCCTTGCAATTTAAATACTTTGAGGTTGGCTCTTCACACCTTTTCTTCTTGAATAAAGGAAAAGGTGCTTTTGCATTTTGTAATTAGCAGTTCTTTCTATGTTATAAACTGGCACAGCAGCTCTTTGTTATAAGCTTTCTTCTCAGGATAAATTCTAAATATGTAAAGAAATTGAAGAAATATAGAATAATTGAAAAGACATTTAAAAAATATAAATATTTTCCAACAGTTTTAAGACTATAAAGCATCTTATCCATGCATTTCTTCAGTTCCTCACAGCTGATCGCAGTGCATTAAATAGTTAAACAGGCAGCATCTCTCTAGCAGATACAGAGGATTTTGTTTCAAAGGTAAAAAGTTAATGAATATGTATTTTATTACTCAGCTGAAAGAAACCCTAAAGTCTATAGCCAGTAAGTAGCATTATTATGATAGAGAGAAAAAGAGGAGGGATGCATTATAGAATTGCATTGATATGAACAGAAAGAGGGGATACCATGCTTTTTCATCTACTCTTTTTCTTCCTTTCCTGAGATTTCTTAACCACTTTAATGAAGAGTCTTTTGTTCCTGTTTTCAAAGGACAAGAAAAATGGTGGCTTTGTTCTCTACTTAAACATTGCACAAGTCTTAACAGAGAAAGCACTTCTAACTGACATGATTTACTCTCTAACATGCAGAAAATAAAAGCCTTCTCCATCGCCATTATTCAATTATCAATGTACATTTTAAAATACCCATTGAGAAGCCCCTATGCCCAATGTAAAGAAAAAGAGAACAGATTACATACAAAGATATGACACCAGCCTTTGAACTACCCCTTGAAATATTGAAATGTTCAAAAGCTACAAAATTATAATGTAATTTTAAAATAATGAATTATGAGACATCAAAATATGAGACTATACATCCCTGATATCCAAACACACTGAATATTATCCTTCTGAATTCTTGCTACCTGTTACTGTTAATAAGTAAGTGCATGCTGAAAGGTGTTTTAAGTGCCTGAAAATCTATCAAATTAAGACTTCTGTGGGTTGGTCCTGAAGCATAAATTATTTCTCCCTCATTTAATAAAATGACAGGATGAAGTATTCATTAAATATCAGAACTTGTATTAGCTTTGTGATAGCAAGCTATGAAGCAACAGCTTACATATATTAAACTAAATCTAATGAAGCCCATTAAAAAACTTCTTGGGAAAAAACTGAAAAAAATTGAAAGAAGAATACTCTTTGACTGAGTATAATATTTGGGCATGAAGAAGTTTGAGAGCATGGGACTAAATGTGATAGGAATTGTTGCATCAAGTGTCATGGCTTACTGGAAACACCAGCTGGATCAAGTTTTCTGGATATATATTTGTGTGAGCAAGCAGGTTTGTATTTATGTCACCAGTGTGATTGTCTCGAGAAGCAAATGGCTTTTTTTACTAATATTATGGCTGTTAAAGATATAGTCTTCATGAGTTATTATTTATTCTTATTTGGAATAACTAACATTTCATGTAATATATTCCATGTGATATTTCTTCCCTGTGTTCTCTTCAGGTTCTCCATATAGAGACAAGATCACTATAGCAATTCTTCAGCTGCAGGAAGAAGGCAAGCTGCACATGATGAAAGAGAAATGGTGGAGAGGCAATGGTTGCCCAGAAGAGGAAAGCAAAGAGGCCAGTGCTTTGGGAGTTCAAAACATTGGAGGAATCTTCATCGTGCTGGCAGCAGGATTGGTGCTTTCTGTCTTTGTGGCAGTTGGGGAGTTTTTGTATAAATCAAAAAAAAATGCCCAGTTGGAAAAGGTAAATATTGTCATTACCTGTTTATTTTATATTATGGTCTATTTAAATAATACTTTGAACGTTTTGTGATGTTTAGTGAAATGTAGGTGATGCTTACTTATTGATTATCCGTTTAGTAAAGTATTTGTATAACAAAGGATGACAGCAAAATCTCCAAAGTTTTACATTTACAGCTTTTAATTTTTCTTCAATGTGTTTAATTGTAGCCAGATTTCAGGACAAGTGACTATTTCTCCTCTTATTCAAGCCTGAAAAAAGACAGCTTTTTACTCCTGGAAGTTCACTGCAGTTAATTTTATGGATGAAGAAGAAATCTGAAACTTAATGGGAAACAAATTAATCTTCTACAGATAATTCTGATTTTCAAAAGACAAACTCTCTGTAGCTCAAAGTCAAAGTCTAAAACTGTCTCTATAGAAATGTTCTTTATAGGAGTTTATACTTGCAAAGTTGTCCTGGTAACATCTGGAAAAGAATACATCAACACAATTCTTTTTTTGGTGGGTTTACTACTGATATGTTGTCCTGTAATTTCAAACTGACCCAATATTGAAAATCCTATTGTTGACTTGTTGTGTACTTGCAATTTATACAACCAGAATACTGTAAATGTGCTAAGACTAATAATATATTGAAAAATTTGTAGCTGAAATTATAATTTTTTGCATAATAAATAAATCTTTCTATATGTATGTGCCCATGTCAAAACCTAAAATAAAATAGTTTATTTTATTCCTATGGCAAAATCTGAATGTTAAACATTGAGAGAAACTGTTGGATTTTGCTAGGTCTTTTTGATTTTTACTTTTGAGGAGATTGTGACCTATGACAATTTTTAAATTTATGTTTAGAAATGTAATTTAACACAATCAGTAGTAAATCCAAAATATATATTTATACTGGTATTTTTCCAGATGATGCTAGTGAGCTTTTGTAACTTGAGTCATTACTCAGAAAATTTACTATTTGTTTTTGCTTCTTTTGAGGCAACTTTTTGGTACTCAAGTTTCCTGTTACAAATATATTGTTAAGAATTTTTTTCTAACACACACTAAGGCAGTGTGAGGTGTCAAGGTCCTAAACACTGTTTGAACATGGGTACATTCATTTATTGTTGAAGGACCCTTTCAGTCCTCTTCTTTTCAATACTGCAGGCTAATTCCTTCTGTTAACATACTGTTGGAATGTTATGTTTCTGAAATGAATTTGTAAGGAAAAATAATACTGGTTACTTTAGAAACCCATGTAAATATCAGTAATTTTTATCCATTCCTAAAATGGATTCGGATCTTATATGAATATCAGTAAAATTTGGTTTAGCTTTTCTGGACTTTTAGCACACACTCAATTAGAAAAATAGGACTGCTTTGATAATAATTTTGTTACGTGAGTTCAGTATTTTACAGGGTGTAAATACATATGTGAAGTAGCAGCATGTTGGAAGTTGAGCATGAAGGGAAGCAAACAGAAACTTTCTAATTAAGGACTTGTTTCCTTTAAGTTCCTTAATTTTTGTGGGGTGAGGGGAGGGGAAAGAGTTCGTTTATGTTTCTTTGATTTGATTTTTTTCAAATTTTGCTTTTGTTTTTTTTTTCTCTCTTGTTTGCTCATTAGTGTTGGATAGAGATAGCAATGACTGGAGGAATGTGACCTTTCAAAAGCATTTGTACCAGAAATGTTTAATAATCAAGGTTTTAGGTACTTTTAAAAGTTAGGAATAAATCTGAAGCAGCTGAGTTGAGTTGAGTCAGGCTTCTCTCCTTTCTTTCCTCCTTGCCTCCAATCACTTACCTTCCACCTCCTCCCTGCTGCTCCCAGATACTCTGATATCAGCAACCATTGAAATTTCACTGCAGTTTTATTGATGGAATGAACTTGAGGGGAAGATGATGCTTGCATCCCTTCACATGGCTTACCCCAGCATCACCTCACCCAAAACCTTTCACCCTCACTCTTCCTGCAGCACCCAAAGACTTTCAGAAAACATCTTCTTTCAACCTCTCCAGGTATAGCAGATCCCCTTTGCCTAGGAGAGGGAGAACAACAGCAGCCTAGGGCGAGATGAGAAATCCTGTCAGTCTCTACAAGTCCTGCTGAGATGAGCAAACAATGCAAATAGCGCTGCCTTGGCCATCCTGTGGGGATAGAGGAGGCACCTGTAACAGTTTGGTAACATTTGTGGTTTCATCCCTTAGGAATCAGAGCATCGTTCTGGCATAGTGTTTGTCAGTATTTGGGAAAATCAAAGGTCATCTTAAGAACCAAAGAAACAAAATGAGTCAGATAACTTCATATCTGCTGAGTATATGGAGTATCCTGAGATATAAGTAGGCATGAATGTTTGCTTTTTAATGTGTACCGAATACTCATTTGTGCTTCCAGCAGGGAGGCAGCAGAGATTGAAATTGTATAATATAGATATGGAGCTTTAGAATTTTTTATGTCACCCTGCTCTTGGAGCTTGCACATAAACAAGACATTGTATGGTGTGAACCTGTTTGGAGGACTGAAATCTTGAAAGGAATGAAGCTCAGAAAAACAGCAGATAAAATGGTGTTATTCACTAAAATAAAAAATGTTGCATCTTGTAAGAAAAGATGGCTCAAAACATCCATGCCCCTGATGTGTTTAAAAGTCAGAAAGAAATGTATGACACTCCTGAGATTTTCAGTGAAACAGATGATTTTATGCCACCATAACACTTTCAGGACAAGGGAAATTCTTCTCTTATTAGCACCTATCAAAAGCAAAGATAAGACTGGATGTTATCACAGTTATACTGCCAGTCACTAGCACCTTCTAAAGCTAGCTTGCTTGAAAAATAAGTATCCTAAATTACTAACTATTTTCTAGAAAATCCAGTCATTATGAATGTGAAAACAGCTTTATATGGATTAAATTTTGCTTTCATTTCTAGCCATTCAAAACTCATTGAGCCTTCAGCAAGATGGAACTAAGTATGCTTGTGTAAAAATAGCAAATGTAAATTTTACTAATTTTGAATTGTTAAGTACTTCACATAATGTGATTTGAGACACACATCTTGACTATTTGTTAAGAGATGAGGTCATATACTTCCTGTAGTAAAAAGTATTAGATTCAGTCTCAACATGTACTGAAACAGTAAGTATACAGCCAGCAAACTATATCTGGAGTTACACAATCAAAAATAACAAAAACATCAATTAAATTAACCTCTCTGAAATAGTTATTTATTTATAATTTAGTACAAAAGCAATAAAAACAATAAGTACATTAATACTTGTTTATATTTCACATACATTTACAGGGAAGACAAAAGCTATTGAACTTTCCCTGTTAAATAACTCACTGCTCAGCTGCACAATCGAGTTGAGAAAGATCAGTGTGGATAATTTATTTCAGAAGACACAATGAGTGAGCTCTTGGCAGAACTGGACCCAAAGCAGAGATCAGTAGCTAGGAATATACACATGTTACATACAGAACTGTTTTACTTACAACTACAGATTCCATGGAAAAAGAAATTCTGAATGCTGAGCTGTGACCTGTATATGAAACTATGTCTTTGGACATGGCACAAATTTATCTGGATGACTCTTGCTTGAAGTGAATTGAATACAATAATTTAAAACACTTTCTGCAAAATGTTCAAAACATGGTTTTATAATGTAAGGATAGCAGGAACAAGACTTTCTGATCCTAACTGGCTCAAAAATTCATGCAGCTTTGATGAGCTGCAGTGTCTTTAGGTTATTGTACAATTTGATCTTATTAGAAATTAAATGTGGTTTTGCTGTGGTTGCTAGTAATTCTGAATTTTCTACCTCACACACGTTTTAATAATGCCATAACCTAGTGTGTGTTTTGGACTGGATAACTCTTCTAGTCTTGCCTAATACACAGTCTCACTGTTTCCTTCAGAGAAATGCTGGGAATTGCAGAGCACATATTCTTTTCTATGGCAGAATGCTGATATTCCAGTTAGTGCTGTGGGAAACGGGAGGAGGAGGTGGTTGGTCAGAGGTTGACCTGACTGCATTCTTGCAGAGCAACCACAAGATGGTGCCTTTTAATTTCTGAGAGGGAAATTTAATTGTCACTTTTTAATAAAATTTGTGTTGCAATGCTTACCTATTGTTTAATTGCAGCCTTTCTGAAAATGCTAAAGGCTTGTATTATTTCCCATTGTTTATGATACAAACATCTAATTATGTCATCTACTTGGAAACATGTTATTATCAGAC
Organism: Zonotrichia leucophrys gambelii; assembly: GCF_028769735.1. Lineage (NCBI taxonomy): Eukaryota > Metazoa > Chordata > Aves > Passeriformes > Passerellidae > Zonotrichia > Zonotrichia leucophrys. Next base: position 1,103,512 of record NC_088172.1, on the reverse strand, counting down.
CTTTTTTATCTAGCCAATCTTGACAATAAATGGTCAGTCATTTGCATTTTATAATTGCTTTTGCTGCTGAATGACCTGCTCCCTTATTTTAACAGGCACTCAGAGGGCAGTGAGTAAGCAAGGTTAGAAACAGAAGCCATTTAAAACAATTATGATGTCTTTCCTCTTTTTTTTTATAATTGATGTGCATCAATGCATTTTGGGATTATGTCCATTTCACACATTTAGTTCTTTATAGCTCATATTATTATCAGAAATGCCAGGGAAAACATTGACCTTGAAAACCATTAATATTTAGCACAATATATTGATGATTCTCTGAGAATTTATTGACCTTTCCTTTGATTTTCTAAGTGTGCTCTGAGATTATTTCCATTTTCATACCACCCTTACACAGTGATTAGATAGTCCTGTAAGAGTCAGCTGTGTGATAGAATTCATGTCAGCCAAGGGCAAATATATAGCTCTTCCTATGTGTTAAGGACTTACAGAAATAATTTAATAATTCCTGAAATATTTTGATGCTTCTTTGTCAGCAGGATGCATAGAAAGTCAGTATTTTAATCTTTGTTAAAATTGTTATCTCACCAAAAATGCAAAATCAAATTTCAATTGTTTTATATGAAAAACTGAAAAGCTTTTAGGATCCTTCTTATTTTACCATAATATTTTATGGTGTGGTGGTTTGGGTTATTTTTCCAAATTTTACTAAATTAGTTGTCACTAAAGTACTTTACTTTCTCAAAAAAATGCAGTTATGTCAGTTTTGCTGGAGTTCAAAAATATTCCTGATAGTTTAATATCAAAAGCCTTTGAATTTGGAACAGTAATTTATAATAGCTTTGGAACAATACCAAAGTAAATCTCAGCCTAGTGATTTTTTCCAGGGGGAGACACGTTCAAAAGATTTTAAAGTTGAAAAGCTTGTTCCTCAGGCCACATGAAACAAAAGGATGTGGACATTCTTGGTAAATTGAAGTAAAAGCTTTGGGATTTATATCCAAAGTAGCTTTTACATGAACTACAGTCAGTGATGTAGTTCTGTATTTTTGTGTCACATTTTTTAATGGAGTAACCTCAGAAACTGTACTTTTGGCTGCAAAAAGCAGCAGCTGGGACAGGTCATGGAAAAAAATGTTTTTCCAACATAAGCACAGTGCATTCTGCAGATATGCCGTTGGAAAATTAGGAACTTCCATCACCCTGTAGTCCCCTGAGCACTGTGTGAGTATGTACAGACTTGTATGGTTGATTTGTGTGTGTGTAGGTGTAGAGATTACGTGAATTTCAGGTATTAATTTTAATACTCTTGACAACCATGTAAGTATATATTAGAGACTGTTTTCTAAGGGGAGGAATTATTACAAAACCCAACAAATCAAAACAAAACCTTCCCAAAAAGCAAAATCCAATCTACATCTCCAAACATCTTAACGGAAGAAAAAAAGAAGAAAAAAAATGGAAAAAACAAGTTACCAACGGTGGCATTTTAAAGTAATTTGCAAACAATAAAATACTAAACCCAAGAATTCTATTTTTATTTTTGATTGCAGCTCAACCAGTAACTGTTTGGTAATGGACCTTTTTTTCTGAGGTATTTTTAATGTCTTAATTTGTGTCTTTCTAAAAACAACTGAAAATACAGGAGTGTATGTAAAGTTGATAAATACTTAAGTACACAAGTTCAGGAAATTCACCATAGTTTCATATTCATTCAGTCAAAGATCAGATCTTAAATTATAGGTTATCTGAGTTATGGAATATTTAAAATTTGACAAGAATTTGAAGTTGGACAAAAAAAAAATTCGGAAACATCTAAATGTTGTTTTCTTTACAGCAAATATGGTTCACTTTCACTTATCAGTAGAAATAAGAAACACATTATATGATTATTTTCTCCTCTGATAAAAATATTTTTTCATTCTAGTAAAAAAAAGTCAGATCTTAAAGCATTTGTGTCTTTCTAAAATTTTTTTTACTGTCTTCCTCTAAATATTACTGTAGTGTATAATATTTTAATATAAAACATTAAAATTCTGATTTTTAATTGATGAGCTATGCTATAATTAAATGTAGTAGCAAATACAGTTTAGTTCAGCTGATTTATTTGCTTTGACTTTTGTATAGGTCAGCAAAATAACATCAAGCGTTTCCTACCACCTTTTAGATTGAGAAAATATCCTTGACATATAATTGCAGAGAAATGGGAGCTAAAAGTTTGGTATTATGTACTGCAATATGGCTATAACAGTTTCCAAAACTGTAGAAAACTTGGCATTAAGTTAATATTAACAGTCTCTCTCTGTTCAATATGATTTGAGGCCATGCCAGATTTCTCATTGGGTTCATACTGTCACACTGAACTATAAAACTAGTATAAATTTTTACAGTGAATAAAGTACTGAGGACTTAATCTGAGCAAACTTTGAAAAAAAAAAAGCTGTTTAGAATTCAGGTAAGAAAGGTTATGTTTATTTTCTAAAATATCTCTGCAAAATTATTTTCAAATCATGTTATACAAAGCATTTTAATCCAGACAGATTGGTACACACAGCATTAATTACATATCATCATCACTTCCTTTCACCATGCTTGGTGATCAACAAACCTGACATGCCTTTGACAAAAAGAATTAATTTGGATGTAGGATCAAAGATGATTCAACAGGTGAATGACCCTTCACATCCTGTGGCTGAGAATGGCAGATCTCCATGGATTGACTCAGTGCAACCAGGATCACCTCTGCTGAAAGGCAGAAAAATACCTGCCCAGGTGTGATTGCAAAATACACACCCGTTAACATTGCAGTGGTTATTGTTCTAAACCAGTTAGGCAATGCCATATATTCTGTTGTTTATTTTCTCAGTGACAGCTACATGGCTGAAGTGCTATTAATTGATCTCAGTCCTTGTTAAGCACCTGCCAGTCTTGTGTAGCCATTGTCCAGGGACACGAGACAGCAGTACCAAGTTCTGGAAGAAGATCTGGGCTGGTGTCACAAGGTTTACATCAGTGGAAATGATTGCCTCTGACTGAAACACTAATGACAAATAGCACTTATTGCCACTCTGAGTTTGAAAATACAGATCTAAACCTAAAAAATGTGAGACTGTCAGCCTTTTCCTGAAGAGGCTGAACTGAAAAGCAAGGATAGAAGACACCCTCTGAGTGCTTGTCTTTGCCTGTCCAGCACAACCCCTGTCTCCCTGGGATTAAATTGCCACCACCCCCCTATTTCAGCCAGGCACTGGAAGCTCACAATGACTGCACAGTCCTGGTCTGACCATAGAGTAGGACTGTGTTTCATCTGCGTGTCGATGACACCACTGCCCAAATTATTTCATTATCTCCTCAGTGGCCTCATATACATGTTGAAAGGAGAGATGACAGGATGAAACCTTGTGGAATCCTGCATGAGAGAGAGCCCTCGGGGCTGATGAGCAATTGCCCTATGACATCCTCTGGGATTTCTCTGAGAGGAAAGAGTGGAACCACACAAGTGCAATCCCTTCTGCCCCAGCCTAGGTCCACAGGTGAGTCAGAAAAACATCATGGTCAGTGTGATGGCCAGAAAGGCTGCTGGCAGAGCCAAACAAAAACACTTCGAAAAAAGCTTTCTGCACTAATAGAAGCTCCCCATCAACCACAGGAAGAAGGGTAGCTGTCAGGCTGGAAACAAGGATAATAGTTTCAGAAGACTTTAAATGAACTCAAGTGTTTCTTTCCTGGAAGTCTTTGTCACCCACCAGACAGCATTTTGTTTTGCTAGGAAATAAATTTTAGAATTTGAGAGTGGCAGAATTGTTCTTCTGTGGGTATTTTCTTTTTGTTTGTTTGCTTTCTATGGGTTTTTTTTTTTTTTGACACCAGTTGATAATTTATTTAAGGCAAGCTGGAATTTTATTTTCCCACAGGGAGACACAATAAGCACGAGAAGTGGCCTGCATTGAGGTCCTGTATGTCATCTGAGTTCATCTCATAACTCTAAAACTCAGCAAGAAAGAAATTTTCAGCCTGCAGAAAATTGTTTCAGTGTTGTTTTGTTATAGGAAGGGTCAGTCCCATCAGACTTTTTTGATCCTCTCTGTCAAACAGCTACTAAAGTCCTTGAAGCAACCAGCATTCTCTTACAGGGTAAAGCACCTCATGCTTCATCAAGCTGTCTGGAACTACTCTACTGGTGGTCGTTTTGTAGATACTGTGGTGAAAACAAAGCTTTATCTGTGGAATTAAAATTTTCACTTTGCTTGCTATTATTGTCTTCATTTGAGTGGGCAGTGAAATTTCTGTTTCATACAAGGGACATGTATTTTGGTCTATAATACATTTTGGTCTGAAAATAACTTCCTAAAATGGGTACTTGTTCCATTCCCACCAAAACTCCAAATAATTGCTTAATCTAAAACTGAGAATATACTGGTGATATGTTCAGGTAATTGCTGTGAATTTAGTCTGGAGTGTACTTGTGCATTAGAATTGCTATGGATTTAAACTGTACTGCATCAGAAAAGTCAGTGGCAAAATATTTTTAATGTTACTGAGTATAAATATATATGAGCATAAATATATATGTATAGTATGCCCATGTGCAACCTTTGATCTACAGTCTTGCTAAAGAATAGGTTTATAACTAAACAACCTAAAAATCTGATCATTACAAGTATACTTCAACTTTGAAATGCTTGTACTCCAACTACTGTGATATATTATTTCACTTTTTCTGTGGTTATTTTCTCTTTAATTGTTCATCTCTTTGTGATCCTAAGCCAACATTTTGATAGAATTTATTTTTCTGCCTAGAGGGTTTGACAGATTTTCCACACACATATTTAAAATCCCTGAAGGAGTGGCATAGGAATCAGAAAGTGCTTAGGAAGGAGAGTCAGGGTAGGACTGTGCATTCATTCTCAGCTAACTTCAAGATAAAAAGCAGTTTGATTGCTGTGTCCTCCTGGATGCTAGAACAACAACCCATAACAAGACAATACAGGATTAATGCTGTTACTGCTTTAAGATAATTAAACAAATCTTCAAATAATGTCTGACAGACAAGACTGGAAGTAATGAACTTCTCAGTAAATCTTAGATCCTTCCATTGAACGCTGACAGTCATTATTATATTATGTGCCTAAAAGAAGGGAAAAATATAAACTGGTAACTGGAGACTTTTTAAAATTTAAAACACACTGAACAATAATCACTTAAATCAGAATGTTTAGAGTGGTGTAGGCATGCCATTCTCTCTTCCCGTTGCTCTTTTTAGGCTGTTAAAAGAAAAATCTATGGTAATAATCTCATAACTATGCGTCTAACAAATGCTATTATGATTTCTAAATACCTTTCTAAATTCCCATAAAGCAAAATAATGAAAGCAGTGTGTTATCTACCTTTTATATTAATACACGTGCAAAACCACATTTATTTTTTCTCATGCAGCAAAGCCATGCATAAGCTGCCTAATCAGCTTGCAAGCAGTGGTAACATTTTGCAAAATTCTCATCTTGATTCTCCATGACTTGTGAGATGTCAGCTGTGGCAAAGAATGTCAGAGGTGTCAGTTACTTCTTTATTCATTTTAAGGAGATGAACTTTTTCAGAATTGTTTTGTGTTTGAAGGGTAAGAACTACAGTTCTGATTAAAATGATCTTCTGTACACTTCTTTCGTAATGTTGTATCATGATATGCTGCAACAAAACACTTATGGGCACTATGGTTTAGAGAGCTGTATGCTGCCCTTAAATTCTTCTAGCATTTGATTATATCTGAGATGACTTGGAGGCTGCATTTACTTTCTGGCAGCATTTAAGAAAACAACTTAAGATTTTGTAAGGGTTAGTGAAAAATCGATAAAAACTGATGTTCTTGTAACATGCCTGCAGTGTGTAAGGTAAGTTGGGAGCAAGAGGTTATTTTCTTTGAATTAAATGGAGAGTCTTGTAATATATACTAAAGTGCTCAATTCCATGATGGACGACAGTTTTGAAATGCAGCCTTTCAGTTCTGTAAACATTATGTTGTTTTCCCTTAGCAATTGAACAGCAAGGATCAAGACACTGGATTTTCTTTTGTAAAATCATATATGAAAATGTCTTCTATCTGTCACAAAAAAAATACTCTTGAGGTGCTTCTTGTTTTCATGTCTTATTATTCAAAAAACTGTATCCTCACACTGAAAGAACACAAAGTTTAACAGTATAAAAAATGGAGGCTACAGAGATTGGAATTGAAATTAGACCAAAAAAAAATTAATTTCAATGTAAAAAAGTAAACCATAAATCCTTTCTAAAATTTATTGAATATTACTTTTTTGATATGTGTGAAAACTCTTCCTTATATTTCTCAGATAGAACCCAAAGAAGAAAAAAGATCTGGATCATGAACTCTTACATAGCCTTGAAATGATATTTTTAAAATACATACTATTTCAGTGAGTGAAATTTGAAACAAGCAAACAAACAAACAGAAGATATGTAGCAATACTCTTAATCAGAAACAATATTTTTATTCCCATATGCACATACAAGATAAAATAAAAAATTTATAAAAAATAAGTTGAAAACACAGAATGGACGAATATATAAAATAACTCTTTCAAAGTTATGGTATCTGCTTTATTAAGACTGTCAGTCATTAAAACATTTCCCTTTTAGTGAGTTTTTATATCCAGGTAAAATTCTCAGATAAAATGCGTTGTCAAGTTTCTTGAGATATTATTTTCAGGGGATTTCAGAATGTTGCCATGTATCTTCTCACCTCTTGGATGTTGGCTGTAATCCATTTCCTACTGATATTACCTTAAAATTTGTACCCTTGCAGATTTTGCAAAGGCTTTGGTGGATTGATTTCCCCTTGAAAAGGATCTGTTCTAATTTGGCACTCTTCTTAGACGCCTTGGCAAAAAAAAAGACAAACACAATCTTGAAAGTTTTAAGAGCTAATGCATAATTTTAAAATTTAGAAGGATTTTGTTCCTCAGAATGTTTTAGCTAGGTCTTTAATTCCAGAGGTGAGAGCCATATCATGGCTACAAGGGGTGTAGTGCTGAGTTGCACCATTTACTTCTCAATGTATTCCCTATGAAATTCCTGAGTTATATGCTAGGTTCCTCACATAGTGGAAATGCCAAGATCTTCAAGCCTTAGCAATTTAGCCTGTAAGCCATTAGGGAATACTAAATTAATTCTTGCCCTTTTAAAATATTTCAGGGTTGATTTCAATTTCAGAATCATAATGGCAGTTTTGATGTTAAGCAATAACACTTTATTAGAAAAAAGGGAAAATCTAAGAAAATTGAATATTTTCTTTTAAAGCATAGCAGGATAAGAAGGTACAGTTTTCTACTTTCTACACAATGTTCAGCAAAGATATCTTATGCATTAATATCTGACATATTAAATTCAGACCATTCAATCAGGAATTTTAGCCCTCTCATTCACACAAAGAATGCTGTCTTGTATGTCAACCCAGTGCACATTGCAGATCTCACTTCAGCCAGAAATGCCAAACTTTTGGCTCTGAAGGAAATGTACTTGACTGTGTACCAGAGAAATATGCCTTCTTCTCCTTTGGATTCACAACTTCAACTTTTCTTAGTTGTAGGTGGTAAAATAATTTCTGCTCTAAGTTGAGTAGGCATTATTCCTTTATTTCAAACAGCAGGAGAAAGAAGTGCTCCAAAGGAAGTTTATCACACCCAGAGTAAGATTATAGTTTCCTTCAATTCCTGCCTGCCCATTTCCTTATTCATGCAGAGGATTAGGGAAGAGGGCATTTGCTCAGGCTTTGTTGGATTCATGCTCAGCTCTAATTCCTAATTAAGACAACTCATATTTGCGCATGCTCAAAATAGAATTTTATGTAATACCATTGAAGCTTTCAGAGAAACAGGAACTATTACTGAAGCCCTTCCTCTGTTGCTGTGTGCTCTCATCCCTAATCTACAGAACAGCTCATGTTTTCCCTGTCTCCCATTCTCTGTCTATTCCTTTGTTAACTGCTGCCATGCCAAGTGGAACAGGATCAGCAGGCAGCAACTGCAAGTGACCCACAGGTCTAATGCCTCTAGGTTACAGCTGTTTGCTGAGGCACAAGCTTCAATCTCTCTGGCAGAAGATGCTGTTATATTGACATTCTTAAATGTGACTCATGTTCAGCCATAATTCTCCAGCTGATTGCTGTCTGCACCGAAGAAAAGGATATCTGCCACAGATTCTTCTGTAGCGGTTGTCGCACTTTTTAAGGATCTTGGCTTGTTAGGTCCTTTCAGAGCACATCTGTTGGATTGATAACCATGCATGGAGAACTGGAATGTGAATCCTAACAGGATCCACAACCAAACCAAGCACCAGTGTGCTTCACAGAATTTCTATTATTGCCAAATGACAAAGCTGTAAATTTTGATGGGGAGAGCTGAGCGTCTTACTGCTTTCAGCCCTGGAGATTGGACGCTGAATGCAGACTTTTATGAATACAGGTTCAAGATGGGTTCTCAGTGAACTAGGTTGGGTGTGATGTTTAAATATTTTCTGGATCTAATCTCCAAGCTTCAGGTTTGTATGATTATGAAGATATAACATTAATAAAGCAGAATTTTTATTTGAAAGCCAAATGAGACAATTATGTGTTGACTACCACTAATCAAACAAAATCAAAAAATTGTCATGAGGTAGTAAGAGAAATTCTAGGTGCTTTGACTTTTTTGCATATTGTTCGATAGGTTGTTTATTTGTTTTTCATTTGTTCATTTGCCTTTTTTTCCCTGATCATGTCCCTGGCCTGGGGATTAGTTATTAAGTGAGAAAAATGCAAAGAGTTAGACCATATCTCAAATTTTCTTTGGCTGAGAGCAGTTGCCAGAGGCTTGGCTTAACATCTCAGCTTCTGGGATGGGTTATTTAGTTAGTGTATTTCTCCATTACCTGGAAAATGTTTAAGTTAAATTATGATGAAGAGCTCAAAAGTGAGACCTTTTTTTCTTACTACCATATGTCATTTGATACTCCCGTTCTCACACTGAGAGAAGGTTAATTGCTCAGCACACCATTAGCAGTGGAGAATTCAGTCAGACTGAGGGAATAGGGAGATTTTATTTTACTTTTCAAATTGCTTGCACTGCAAACTGGAAAAAGGGCTTTGAGGATTTGATATAAATATGTTAATAAACTTTTTTTAATAGTACACTTTTCATGAAGATCAACAAAACTGAATTGCTGTTTTGTTTCTTTTTGCAAACACATAATCTATAAGTGATAATCAGTAGTGGTAAAAGTGTTTATATACAGAAGATATTATAGATTATGGAGTAAATATCAGTTTTCAGTAATAGATTTTAACAGTATTTAAAGATGAATTCAGGTAAACTCTCTATACTAAAACTTTATGTTTTGTGGAAGAGTTCTCACTTTATTTCCATAGAAATGCAATTATTATTCTGAAATATAAAGTAAGCTAAGGAGATTCTACTGAATGCCTGAAAGATATGTAACATTTGGATGCTGTACTATAAAGCTAACATGTTGACAGAAAATCTGCTCGAAGTAGTTTTATGTAACATATGCAACCAGACTTAATACCTGCCAGAAAAACAATTGTACAGGCAAGGTGATTTTTACATTGTTTGATAAGTAATTTTAATTATTATTAAATAATAATATGCATATATAGTGATGCATATAATAAGGCCAGAAATTTGTTTTGAGCTTCAGACTGGAACAGAGCAAAGAATGACAAGTGTGTGCCGGTATAGTGAATCTGCTTCTAGACATTGCAGTTAGTAATTTCTTACAGCTATTTCTTTTTCTTGTTCCTCTGTTTCCCTCTGCAGAGGTCCTTCTGTAGTGCCATGGTCGAGGAGCTAAGGATGTCCCTGAAGTGTCAGCGCCGATTGAAACACAAGCCACAGGCCCCTGTTATTGTGAAAACAGAAGAAGTTATCAACATGCACACATTTAACGACAGAAGGTTGCCAGGCAAAGAAACCATGGCATAGAGCTGGGAAGCCAAATGCCCCAAGCACAAACTGTCGTCTTTTTTCCGAACAACCTTGCGAGAATGTTTCCTGTGGAAATATGCAACAAGTGCAAAATAAAATGAGTTACCTCATGCCGCTGTGTCTATGAACTAGAGACTCTGTGATCTCAGCAGTTGCAATGGCCAGACTCGAATCACAAGCATCATGGATCAACCAAGTTATGCAGGGTTACACTGTTTGTCATGGGTTTCCATCATTCTGAATGAATGAATGTTCCATGTGAGTTTTGTGGCTGGTTTCAAATGCAGTCTCAGTGAGAAGTTGCAGGTTCCTTTTGAAGTTCAACTCTTGCCAGAAAAGGGAGAATAAATGCCCAAGATGACACAAACCACAGAAGGAGTCTAGTAAAAGTAATGTCTCAGAACTGTAGTGGAACAAGAAACCATATGTTCTTCTGAACTTCCCAGCACAGAAAAGTTGGTAACTGCTGATAGACTGAAACTACCATCTGGACAAGGTGATATGATCTTCCTGGATCCAAGAAATGTTAAAAGTGAAGAAACATGAATCCCATGAATAGAAGAATAAATATAAGGATGCTCACCTGTTTTTTTGGTTTTTTTGGGTTTTTTTGACTGTTTGTGACACTGAACTAAGTAAATAAATAATAATTACAAAAAAAAAAAAAAAGAATTTAGCTGGGTTGGAACTTTGATCTAAAAAATCAACAAAAATATTTCCAGAATTTTGACCCAATTTTTAGATGAATGAAACTTTCCTTACTACAAAGGAATGTGTCTTACAAACTTTAGATATAAGCAATTGATTTTCTTTTCTATAATTGTGAAAAGAGGGAGGGGGGTGGGAAGCAGTGTATTTCACACATAGAGGGCTTGCATTTTAGCCTGAATGGGTTTTGAAACACTTGTTCCTGCCACTAATTGAACTCAATGGAGCCTGAGCAATTCTCGCTAATGTTGGAAGAGGGATGGGTCACCTAAAAGAAGTGAATGTCAAGAACTTAAAGGAGGACTGCATTTTTCAATACAGTCACAGTACTAAATGAACAATATTCTTGAGCAGTTTTTTTTTTCCAAAAAAAAAAAAAAAATGTTCAGGTTTATTTGTGGAAATGCAAGATTTCTATGAAAATAGTTTTTGTATGGAAATTTTTGTAATACTTTTTATCAACAAAATAAGAACATGTGTTTCCATCAGGGGTGTGATGCCAAGCATGAGTGGTAGTGCGTGCGCACCACCAACGTTTGGTGAAAACTATTTTTATCATGAAAAAGGAATCTTAGAAGAGACATATTTTCAAGTTATATAATATAAAAAAAATAGGTGCACTACCACCACTGCTTACCATGCTACACCCCTGGTTTCCACTGAGCTGATAACATGTTGTCATGAACAATTGTGTGTAAATGGTAAAAGACACAGACCTCTTGACCACATTGTGATAGAAGTTAATATGCACTCAGTTTGCTGTTTGAATCCAATGCACAAAATTAAAAAAAAGAAAAAAAAAAAGAAAAAAAGAAAGCATTAAATTTATGTCAGTTTTAGTTGGTTTGGTTTTGCTGCGTGATTTGAGCAACATATGTGCAGTACTTTGTGTCAGTACTGGTACTTAGCTTCAGCTTAGTGCCCTATCCTGATGAGTCTTGCCACTGAATTTGTGACAAGAGAGTTGCTGGGATTTCTGACAGAAGCCATTACAGCACATTGGGATAATATTTGCAGGATTTGGCTCTTAGCTGCTTCAAAGCTAAATTATATGTCCTGAATGTGGTGAGTTCCTGGACATAACATTTTGAAATGCTGCCCTAAAGATGCTGAATCTTGCACCTCTGTCTATTGTAAATTTATTTGTATCTCAGCAAGAAATGTATAGTATAGACTATGTAGGAATGTTATGCCAACCAAAAAAGATTATTAAGATGGTCTTTACATGGAAAAAAAAACTGACTTTAAGCCCCAAAACCATAAAATATCCCCCCAAAATATGGAAATAATAATAAATAATAAGTCATTGGTAAGTAAAGATGATGGCACAGAAATATAAAATATATAATCCAAACTGTAGAAATTATATAATGAAATCTGGGGGCGAATGGGAGGTTTGTGTCTACTACCCAGTTATCATAAATCTTCATAGAGATTGAGCTGGCCATTTCCATTGTGAGCAGGGACTGAGAAAGCAAATTCTCTTATATTTGTGAGATTCATCCCCATTTATGTGATAACAAAGAACAGGTTATCTTTGTCTGAAGTATAAAGAAGATAAAAACACTTTAAGCAATTTTTCTGGAAATGAGTAAACGTACATGATTTATATTTAAGTTAATTCTTTAAAACAAAGGGGAAAAGAGTAACTGTCATAACACAATGAAAACTCCTAATTATGATGGCTTGGAATGGAAAAAATTGGCTATTGCATTTGATTGATGATTTACAATAAAATTTGTAAAATCATGTAATAAAATGCTGTATTATATTCAAACATACTGTTCTTTTCTCCATTGAGGATGCTGAAATAAGCAGGATTTCATTCTCACCTTAACGCTCATTAATTCTCATTAAGCTTTTTGTGAGCCAAAGTAACAGTGAATGCAGGATATGTCCCAAATATTTCATTGGGTCAAAGTTCCCCAAGGAACAAAACTTCTGTCATGGAGGTAGTATAGCTTAATTAAGATTTTGGTCAGAATTTCAGCCTTCCTTTATTGAGGGAAATAGGTAAAGTAACTGGAGATTTGTATTAAAGATCAAGACTAGAAATGCATGGCTCCACAGATTCACAGTAGTAAAATGAGGGTTTTTTTCAACAATCATACACTAACTCATGTTATTAGTCTGTTGTGCATTAGTAATTATTTCTGTATTACGACAGTTACAGAAAATTTACTAATAAAGGCCTGACTCCCAAAAGAGTAGAAAATACTACTGATAGTTTTGTACTTGCAAAAACCCAATATATTTAAATTCTTCAAAATCTTCAAAATCTTCATTTTCTTTTTACTGCTGTGAAAAAAAATCCTCAATTCTGAAGAAAAATTCTTTGTATGGAAAGGCCTCTGAAAGGCTTACCCCAATATTAAAAAATTCTCATGCTGTATAAATTTCTGTACTGTCATTAAAGCTGATGGAGCTTCCCACCAGAAAATCAGAAGAGGATCTGGCCCACGAAGATTCAGAATCCATATATAACTGCTTTATCTGGTCTCATAAAACAGCTGAATTAGTCTGCTGATTTCTCAGGAAGGACAGGATGGTGGGTGCTTCTCTGGCTGATCCTAAATGTCACTGTGGAGAAGAATTTTAAAGCAGTTATAGCTCAGTGAAATGGCGCTGCCTGGTGGATGAGAATTGGAGGTCAAAATTGAACAGGACTTTTTTCCCCCCTGTCTGTTTCGATGAAAATAGACGTCTTTAAAACGCGTAAGACACCCTGTTTATATCTTCAGGTTGCCTCAGCATGGTTGTATAGCAATAGATAACTAGAAAAAAAAAGGACAAAACCCCTTTTATGTTGTTGATAAATGTAATTTGTGGAGGACTGGTAGTGAAAATAATGAGCCAAATGGTTGGATGAAATCAAGAGATGTCTGGTCCTTTACAGTGAATGAGGATTTGTCCAATTATAGACATCAGCAGGCCTTTTTAATGGTATTCTCCTTTTATATAAACAGAAGTACAGACATATACAGGGAGTATCTGGCAGATTTTATATGCAATATTTCTCTCTGAAATTTCTGTCTTAATTTTCTGTTGAAGAATTCAGTATAGATTTGAAATAACCTTTTCTTTCATTTTATTATTTCTTGAGACTCTGATCATTAATCTTTCCTGATTTCATCCACAGAGTGCTCACAACCCCCAAAATAACACAGTTTAGTCCTACTACACTTACTTGTTAATATTTCAGAATTTAAAAAACGTACTTTATCAGGGAAGAAAACATATTGTGCCAAAATCCAAAGCCACAATAGGAGAAATGCCCTAATATTCTACAAAATAAAAATATTTTCAGGGAAAAGGGATCATGAGCAGAGGTAATATCATACTAAGATGTAAAACATTATGCTATAAAATAATGTTTTATTGTTTTGATGTTAGGGATATTAGAAAAATGGGAAGCACTTCAGATACAACTTCACTTAGTCTCCAAATACATCAACAAACACAAAATATGATGACTGAAATACTCCTTTGAAAGAAGTGTGAGAACTTCTATTTAACGGCAATCAAGGTTTTATCCAATACAGCCCCAAATATGTACAGATATAATATCTAAGGCAGAACTAGGTGTACAGAAGCAATTGTGTTTCTGTCAGAATTTCAAGGATGTATTGGAAAACAAAGAGTTGCTGAGGATGGCTTCTCTTGCTTAGAAGATCATTGCTTTCCAACCTCAAACATGCTAGTGTCCTGTTCTCTTCCAGTCTTACCTCTCTGCCTTCCTACAGGCACCTCTGACCGTAGGAAATTTATTTTTAAAGCCCTTTTCTTCTGGCCTTCCTTTAAAAATAGTTCTAATTAAAAATAAAGTTACTCAAACACCTCATCTCCCCTCATCAAGATAAAAACATTAGCTTTTCATGTGACTGTAATCTAATTGTCTTTATTTTCATTTTCTACCCCTCTCTGTCCCCTGCCTGTGTTATCTTCTCCTGTTGTTCTTGTACTTGCCTAGACTGTAAGCTCTTAGGGGGCAGGGAATCTGTCTTTGATTTGTTCTATGTAGCACCATGAACTATGGAGCTATATAAATAATAAAAAATGTAGATCTTCTTAAATGATGTTTGAAGTGATAGTGATCTGATTGACTGCCAGTCTAGTAATATATTGTTTTAGCTCATTGCCTGAAATCCTAATCACTGCAGCAACAGAATAATCAAAAAATAAAAATAATAAAACCAACCCAAAGGGGCTATCACACTGACTCATCTTACTGGAATTTTCCCAACATGGTCGGGGTATAGGAAGATAATGTCATGTTCACATACCTTCTATAATGGTTTAAATATTTAATCAGCTATGTTAGAATTTTTTTTTAAATAAGTACATTAACACAGATATACAGAATGAGCTTTGGAATGAGAATTTTGATTGGTCAAAGTTTGGAAAAGTTATGATTAAGAGATTGGTTAAGCTGCACACCAGGAACCTTTCCTTCCTTCATCATTTCAATCCATTTAGTCAACAAGCCTCTCATTGCTGAAATCTATAGCAATCCTGTTTTGCTAATAATTTTATAGGTGTAATTAGAAATTTTCTACAAAATATAGTTCTAAACAAAACTAAAGAAATACTTCCTCTTGCTTCTATTCAAAACGCTGTCTTTCTATGTCTGCTGGAATGAAAAACTGGGAATTCAAGAAAAATGAAATATAGATGAAAGGAAACAACACATACAGTCTTGAGGACAAACATATCAGCTTTCCCATTTACATTTCTCTTCTTCAAGGAGTGACATTCTGTATCATTGAACTTAACTCTTCTGAGTGTTGAGGTTATACTGACAATTCTACATGGATCTGTCTTTCATGAATTCTCAGAGCCAAAAGACCACCTGCCTTTCTTTCCTGATCACACAATGTATTGTTTTTCCAGATGCTTAGGAAATTGAGTCCTAAGTTAAAAAAATAGAAAAATCCTAGAGCTTCCTCTTTGCCATGACTGTAGGAGTTTTGCTTGGTGGAAATAGGATACATTACATTAAGCTTACCTGAAAAAATTGCATGAAAACATTGAAAATTGGTAAAGGATCTGTAGTTAGTGTTCCTCAGGCAACACTGACCACCACAGACCAAATCTGTAGTGATTTGGTTTTGAAGGTACAAGTTCTACTTATGATGGGTTTATGCCAATGATTGTCTTATGACATTTACCCATGAGTAGACTGCTGGCTGTTATGCCCAGGGAATGAAAAGCAGCCTAACAGAGTAACCATTATAATTCTCTTTACACTGTAACCACACTAACTGGCTGGGCCACTCGGGCTCAGGTAAATCAACAGAAATTTCCGATATGTACACCTGCTAAGCAATTTTATGCATTAACATCTATCTTAAAAATGCTAATTTGGCACAAGTTCAACTGGCCTGTGGGCTTATCATAAAAGAATCATGTCACAGAATCATTGAGGTTTCGAATTGCTGAGTCTAAGGCCTTCTTCAGGTGGAAGGGCTTTCTGGAGACTCTTGAGTACAATGCCTTTGTACAAAAAAGAGGCAACTAGAGAAGTTTGTCCAGGGATGGAGACTCCCTAGCTCCCCTGTTTCCAGTGTACAATTATGCTTACAGTGAGGAATACTTTTTTGCTCATATTTGAAGGGAATATATTGCATTTTAGCTTGTATTCAAAGCCTCTTATCCCCTCACTGGCTCCCACTGGGAGTCTAGTTCCATTTTCCCCCTGTCGGATTCTCCCAAGCTTTCTCTTCTCCATCTGAGTGGTCCCAGTGGTCTCAGCCTCTCCCCATGTGACAGATGCTCAATCCCTTAATAATATTTGTGGCCATTAACTAGGGACCATATTCTGGTAAGTCTTGGTCTCTCTCATACTGGGGAGACCAGAACTGGACCCAGCACTCGAGGTGTGCTTCAGCAGAAGGGGAAAGATTCCTGATCTGTTGGCAGTGCTTTTCCTAATACAAACCAGGCTAAGTTGCTTTTCTTAGCTGAAAGGACACACTGCTGGCTCACGTTCAGTTTGCAGTCCACCAGAACCCCCCTGCCCTTCTCTGCAAAACTGCTTTCTACCTGGTTTGCTTCCAGTCTGGACTGGGACAAGGGCCTATTCTTCCCCAGGGGCAGGACTTGTCATTTCCCTTTCTTCAGCTTCATGTCCTTCCTGTTGGCCCATCTCTCCAGCCTGTTGAAGTCCTTCTGAAAACCAGCACAAATTTCTACTTTATTGAAACTCCTCCTTTATGCAATGTTCAGACTTGCACACTGCTCTATCATACACATAATTAATGAAATCATAAAACAATATGAGACCCTTTGGATACATCTCTAGTTACTGGCCTGTGGTTGGACTTGCTGGCACTGATTAAAATCCTTTTGACTGATTTCAGTTTGAATTAAAATCCTTTTAATTTATTTCAAGCCAGTTTTCAATTTACCTTATTTTTCACAGATCTAGTTCATATATTGTAAGGCTGTCTGGGAGGTTGTTATGGGGGATTATGCTGAGAACCTTTCTAAAGTAAAAATAAACAAAATTCACTGTTCTTCCCTCTTTCATGAAGTTAATCTTCTCATTAGAGAAGGCCATTCTGTTGGTCAAAGATGATATTCCCTTTGCAGATACATGCTGACTAATACAAGGTACTTTCTTGACCTCAATACTTGGAAAAAATTTCCAGAAGGATTTTCTCCATCATCTTCACAGAGATGGAGGTGAGGCTGACAAGCCTGTAGTTTTCCACCTCCTCCTTATTGCCCTTTATGAAGGGAGGAGTGATATTTGCTTTCTTCCAAATCTCAGGCATCTTTGCCAGCCTGCATAAGTTTTCAAATATTATCAAGAATGACCTCACAATATTTTGCAAGTGCATCTTGTCAAGTCTCATCAACTTATATATGTCCTCTTTGTTTAAATATTCTCTAATATGATCCTTTTCCACCAAGTGTAAGTCTTCTTTTCTCCAGACCTTCCCACAGGTCTCAGAAACCTCACTTTTCTGAGGGCTTACCCAGAAGGACCCAAATTGAAGAAGATATTGAATACTCGGCCTCCTACAACCATCCCATGATTTCCCTAGTTTTCTTTTCTGCTGATAAATCTGTAGAAACCCCTCTTGTTTCCTTTTAAAAGGAAGGATTGGGTTGTTTGCTGGGCTCAGTCCAGGTGGGTTTTGGCATTTGTAGAGCTGTGACTGCATCCCAAGATTACATCCATGACTGCATTCCAGGACTGTCTTTCTTGGGATTCTTACAAGCAGATCTTGGAATGCCAAAGATCAAACTCTATTTTCACAAAATCCAGGATTATGATCCAGTTTTTGTCTTGATCCTCTTCCCTCAGAATCCTGAAATTGATCACTTGCAGACAATAATGTCCCTCACACTGATTCTTCTATGTTTCTAAGCATGAGGTCAAGCAGAAAAAGCTTCTCTTGCTTCCTCCAACACTCCTGTCAGGAAATTTTCATCAAACCACTCTAGAAATGTCGGGGCACCAGGGTAGCTATAGATCCAATGGTGTCAGGAACCCACGTCCTAAGAGAGGAACCCACTTGCAGCGGCAAAAGTCCAAATATGGACCACACTGGACAAATTCAGACCAGCCTTCTTTGTTTATTAGTACATCAGCCTCAGAACATTGTTAGATGTTAACAGCATGCTGGCCTGAAGGAAAATGTCCCCGAAGGTGGGGTAAAACGGAATGACATAAAACCATCTCAGTTTAGATTTCAGCCAATCACACAAAAACAAGACATATTGACAAGCTTTCCATCCAACCTTATAAAACATACGTAATGGTAGTTAAAACAAAGACTGGTTCATAAAAGACAAAGAACAGAGCTCTATTCACAGTAACCTTCTAAAGATATACATTAAATAAACTTGTTGCCATCCTAAAGCCTAATCTTCAAAGTCCTATTGTTATTTGTCACGTCTACTGCTTGGGAAACTTTTCTGCTGTAACAGAACTTCGGGCCACATCCTGAGGCCTAAATACTCTTTTTTAACCATTTTCTAAAAACCCTCTAACTTTATGGATTCCCACATAGAAATCTCCTGGGTTGATTGCCCTTTGGTTGTTGTCTCTTCAGCAGGTACCATGTTTCTTAAAGTCTCCATGAGAACTTGAAGCCTTTGGGAACATGAAGCTTCTTCCAGTTGTCTGAAGACATAATCTACCAAAATTTGCAATATGCAAGAAAAATTTTGTAGTAGACACCAGGCTATAAATGTCCTTTAATCTTCATTTCATCTTCATTCTCTTTGAAGTCTTATTCAATAATATTTAAAAAATGGTCTCTGTTTAGAAAATAACAAAAAATAAGGGTCTTTTGCAGATTTATTGCTATTTTCTGAATATTATTATTTTTTTTCTGAATATTTCTGAGCATTGTCAAGAGAACCATATCTCTCCAACTGGACTTCAATTTTTAGTGAGTTGTCTGATTAGCTGTAAAAAGTATCATCTCTACATATGTGATGAACAGCATTCACTGTCTTAGAGTGAGAAGAAAGGTGATTGAAAGCAGTGTTTGTTGTTCTCTTTTGAAACAGGCACTTTAGTTGCTTCAAAATGAAGAGATATTTTCAGCATACCTTATTAATTGACGTGTTTTCATCTTTTTCTCTGAAAGTTTTGAAGCAATGTTGCCTAATGAGGAAAAGAAGAAACAAACAAAAAAGAAAGAGAAACAAGCTTAAAAAAGCAAAACCTATTTGTGTTCAAGGTTTATGAAAAACTCAGGAGTTCTTTCTAGACCAGAATACTATAATAAGACTTAGTAAGTTTTCAGATAACAGGATTTTCAATCACAGACTCATCTCAGCTTGGCAACTGCAGAAGCACATGTATTGCTCTCAAATTTCCATAAGATGATATCACCACCACTGTCTGAATCAGTCCTTCAGATTTAGAAAAAAAGAAGCATGTCTGCAGTACTGCCCAATATTTACCTCTGTTTGGTAAAGTTTTTCAGGCTTTTTCAATTTAGCTTTTATTCTTAATGTAAACCCACCACAAATTACTTGCTCTGGACTCTTTCTTCTCTTTATATATTTTATGGTCAGTACGGAGTTCTACCAGACAGATGATCCATGGCTAGAGTCTAGCCTGAGGGAGACAAAATATGACCCTTAAAATCAAAGGAACACAATTATAACCAGGCCATTGATACTGTCAATTGTCCAAATTTCATCTCAAAGACTTCTTTCTAGGTGATAGGTATCCCAGTTGCTCGACTTACTTTCTTTTCCCTTTTCTTTATTACATTTTTACATAAGTTCACATTATAGCGACTAGTCTAACATTATATTCCAGAAATTGCCTATGAAGATGGAGATCTTTTTAGTTTCTACAAAACTGTGAATCAACTTAGATTCTACTTGTGAACCTGTGAGAGGTTGTATTAGCAGACTGAATTTCATGATAACAAGTACATTTTTTCTTGTAATGCCATTGAATTTTATCTACCTTTTAGTTTTAATCCCAGTAACTGGATTTGTTGATTTACTTGGCATTTATGTAAAGTGAGAAGAAAAAGAAAAATGAGAATTCTCTTAAAATGCAAATATTATGTTACAGCAAAAGAACGAAAAATATTGTTTCTCAGGTTGGTATCCATTTGCCTCCAAGATATTCTGGTTCAAGATGTTTAAGTGATAAAGTCACATTAACATGAGCTAAGGATCCACTTCCAGGAAAAAAACTTCCTGGAGTTTTTTTCCTGGAAGTGGAAAAAAAGAGTTCTGAAAAAAAAGAGTTCTTCAACTCTTCTTAGTGTCTTTGGACCATCTGTAATGAAACAATCTACACTACTAGCATTGTCTTAACGAGACCGAGTTCCATCATGCTGCACATCAACAATGCGTCTCATGTGTTTTTCTAACTGTGGAACAAAATTGGAGATAAGGCTATGGAAAGGCTAGGACTTTGGCTTGTTTACATACTTAGCCTATGGGCCTACTAGGATTTCTCTGGGAGCTTCTAAAAACCAGCTTTATAAATCTAATAGCTTTTCTTGAAACTATTCTAAAAACACTGCAAGGAGCCATTATATTTTAAATGGAAGAGACAATGAAGAATGGCCTTTGTGATAAGCTACCTGTGGATTCACACACACTACATGAACGACAAGGAGTCTTGTTCTAGAGTGGAATTGAATGACCCAATTTTTCATTTATTTGTTAGGCTGTCAAGATCTTAATGCGTTATAATTAATATTGACATCTTTGACACTAAAAAGCAAACAGTATGAACTTTGTTTGAATGTTCTAAATTCAGCAGAACTTTGAATTTTTCCAAGTTTATTTATCCCACTTTTCAATAAGAGGTTTTGAGTACTAAATAGTTGATCCTGAGCCCAGTGATCTTTACCCCATTGATGGTACAGATTAGTTTTTAATATGGATGCTGTCCATTATCACTCATTTTCACAGCAACTCATTATGAAGATGAGTATGTATAATCATGCCACTTCCCTAACACCCTGCCCAGCACAAATGAAACTAATGGGAATTTTTGCAGAATATTTTGGACTGGTAAAATATGGGAATTGATATGTGTTTGCCTACGCTTGCCAGTGTTCCTCAAGGCTTACCTATATGAGATGTGGTGGTTTTTTCATGAACTCCATATATTGATGCACTGAATGATACATGAAGCTTAATTTTTTGGCCTCTTAGTCACATCAGTGTTACAATTTTACTGCCTTTTTAAAAAATGACAAATGGTTTTGTCAAGATAGATAGAATAAGCAAATGCAGCCTAAGTAATTTATTTTGAAACACATTAGGCAATGAATCTTAAAATTTTAAACATGGCATGAAAAGGAAAATGTTAATTAATCCATTGAAGAGTTAGCATTAAGACATCCTTTAAAACACTGTGTATAAAAAAGCAGATAATATTGCCTACTTTTGAGGGAAACCTTTTTTTTGCTTCTCATTAATAATCTTGAATCCTATTTCTAAACTTGTATCAGGCTCTCTTTAAATCTGACAGATAACCAGCAAATGACTGATAAGAGATTTCATCATTTAATGCTCTAAATTTCTTTTCAATAATCTAGATGATTCATAGTTACAATTGACTCCATTTTTGTCTGCTAGCTTAATTATGAAATCTTAGCAGTGTGTCAGTTTCTGTAAAGATTTTCAGATAACTAAATTATAGATAATTTTTGTTATAATTCTGAAATAATTGCTTAAAATTAAGGGTGCTTTAAAAATTTCTCAAAGCTGTATCCAATGTCCTTTTCTTTTTTTTTTTTTTCCATCCTGGAGACTGTTAAAACAGCTTGTGGTTAAATTTACTTACATATTTATATCCCCATCTGTTGGAGATGCAGATAATTTCTTTGTGTTCCTCAATGACCGTAAACAAAATTTTGAGTTTAATTGCACTTTTAATAAATCTATTTAGTATATATTTCCAGTAGGGATCTTTATTACAGCGTTTCATTTCATATTAGACATTAATATGTACATCTTCATAAGGAACTCAAAGAGTATTGCTTTCCAATTTACAGAATGGCATAAATGACAGAATGAAGAGAGAATTGCCTAAAATTAGATGAAGGTCCCTGTCTTCAGTCTAATGGCCATTTAAATGCAGCATAAATCCAGGCTGCTGCCAAAAGGACATATTCTTTTTCTTTTCTCTCCCTGTTTTCTAGATTTTTAACTTCTTTGAGCCATCATTATTTATTTATTTATATATTTTGACCATATTATAAGAAGGACCTTTACTAATCTAACCGCAGGCAATTATAGCCATCTAGTGTTCCCTTACATGGGAATTACGTTTTCCCCCAAGCTGAGAGAGAAACAGTTCAAGAGCAAATTTCAGTACTTGGAAGGAATTGGAAAACAATGCTGGAGCAGACACAGCTGGAGCCTGCAAGTCAACTGAGAAAACTGCAGCACAGCACAGAGAAAACCACCATACTTGATTTGGAGACAGAAAAGCATCAACACTTTGGAATGTTTTGAATCAGAAATTTCCTTTTCTGAAGCATCTCAAATGTAATGCTATTTTCCAAAGCAGTGTTTATTTATCAGTGACTTAATTAATATTTTGCATAGTGAAATATGTTTATCTACAAGTACAGATAAGGAACATTCATTGAGAGAAGAAGAAGATGTAAAGTCCCAGAAAAGTGTGTTGCTAAATGACTTGGTGGTGCATTTCTTTCAGATCTTGTTTTACTTTTTGTTGCTGTGATTTTATCTCTTTTACCCTGGTATTTACTTTTCTTACTTTATCACTTTAGGAGAGAACTATGAGTTGTGGAAAGCTTACTTGTATTCCATATCCATATTTATTCTTTTTTGGTATCTTCAGATTCTGATATTCAGACACTCTCTGGGACAGAAATGTAATATTATTTACTTTTCCTCAGTACAGACCAGATGCCTCTCTTGGGTTTAAATTGTTTTGTCTACTGTTATTCTCCCAGCTTGAAGATTAGCTCTGGATGCTAACATGGATAGCCTTAGCTTTCCAGAAGCTTTATATGAGCTCATGCATAACAATACTAAACCACATAATATTATTTCAGTTTTCAGACAAAAAGAAATAATATTATCTCATTTCTGTGAATAAAGGAGACAAAATAGTGACAACTTCTGCAACAGAAACATAAAGCAAGAATCTTTTTGCAGCTATCTTTATGAGAAAGTGGGAGTGATACTCAGTTGATGTAGTTCAATTTCTGTGTACAGAAATAATGAAACCAATAATAATAAGGATAAATCTCAGCAAAGCACATAATCAGATAAACCAAATCTACTTACATTACAAATATGCTGACCAAAATTTTGTTCACTCCACCCAAATTAGCCTGATGCTATGATCAACCATGTGCTTTTCCACTTCAAAATTCCTGATGTTGATCCAGCTTACACCAATTTTCGCCATAGAATGGAAACCAGCCTTGAGGCCTTCCCCACGAGTCTTCTTTTCATCTTTCTTATTTTATTGTGGTTTTATTTTATAACTTCCTTTTTTCTTTTCCTTTGCTTTCTATCTTTTTTGTTGTTGTTGGTTGTTTGTTCATTTGTTTTTGTTTGGTTTTCTTTAAGAAAGTTATTTAGCATGGCAGAACTGTATAATTCTCTATGGTCTATCAGTCTGTCTGTATTGATGTTTATTTGCAAGCTGCATTGTGTCATTTTCGCTTTTCCTCTTTAGCCTGGGCTGCTTGTGCTTCCTCTACTGTGAAGAACATTACATTCACGGAACATTTATTTTGGACTGTGAAGAGAGATTTGTGTAGCTGCTGTGCAGAGAGGGAGGCAGAAAATGAAAACTAGAGTCAGTGTCTAATAATCTGTCTTTGTCTTCTGTTAGCTCAATTCTGTGTAAGTATTGTCTGGGGAAGGTAATAGGTGAGAGAACATGCCATCAAGGGATTTCCTGCAGGAGGGGTTATTACATGATCAAAGGCTCATTAGTGAACAAGGCTGGCTTCATGCTATTTTCCTACTCGCTCTAAAACTCTGCCCATTTTATTGTGGGGCAATCAAAGCACTGAGCTGCATCTGGTGTTTTTAGAGAAGTCTAGCTTAATCATTAGGTGTAGCTTTACACTTTAATTTTGCTCAGCAAGACAGGAACAAGTATTACAGGTTGTCTTATAAGACCTTCAGATGCTGGATATGTGATCCTCCTAATCAGTGGTCCTGAAGAACCTTTTAGATTTGTACTGAAGTGATGATCTCAAACAGCAGAGGAGGCTGATGTTGGACACAGGACTGCAGCATGGGGAGTTCTGGTTTAATCTGGATTGCAGGGGATAACGCTGCTCTTTGTGAGAGAATTACCACAGGAAAACATGCTGAAAGCATTTAAGCTCCGGCTTGAATGATATGAACCACACTTAAAAACTTATTCTAAGCATTCATTCCCCAAATGCAAAATAGTAAAGATTAGGAATGTTCTTTTCAATGTGTCATTTATTCAAATATTCTCAACTCCATTTTTGTCCATCTGTTGTTTGAACTGTGGAAAATCCTAAGGATGAGCCTTAAGACCAAACACTTCTTTTTTTTTTTTTTTTTAGCATGCAACAACATAATTAATATAGTGTTATGAAGATAATATTTTGCATTATACCCTTGACATTTTACGAGTACAAATCATTCAAGGTTTACCGTGTCATTTACGTTTATAGCTCTCTGAAATATTTCTAGCATATCCCTTTTAAAATGAAGAGGTTGATAATTTTGTTTATAATGCTTGTTCTGAGAAGAGAGTTTTCTTCTGTGAAGCTTCCAACCAGACAGGAACAGGCTAATGAAATTGTGCCACTGAATTGGCAGAACAGATACCTTTTATGGGAATGATGCTGCATCGTGATGCAGTGAGATGATAACTGTGGCAAAATTTCAGTGGAGATTTTTCTTTTTTTCAATATGAAAGTATTTTTCACATTTTTTTCATATTTTTTCATAAATTTTTCATAATTTTTTAACAGTATGAAATTTAACTCCCAAATATATAAGAATATAGAAAGAAAAAAAAAAAAAAAAGAAAATAAAGGAAACTTAAATTCACCTTATGTTTTTTAACCTTCCAGAATAAACACTGCATAGAAATGAATATATTCCATGAACACATGGATGACTGGCCATAACCTTGCCTTCCTTCCAGACTGGTGAGAATTTTCTCACTCTTTATATAGAAAGGTTTTTCTACTCTAACCAGCACACAGGAGTCTTGTGTTCCTCCACTCACTTGTTTTTGCTTTTTTTGAGGAATGTAAGGGTAGAATAAGTTTTGATCTTTTCCTAAGTGATTTGGCCTCTTATTTGTCCAAGACAGCAAAGTAACAGTATCACCATAATCATCTTCCTGACAAATGTATCTTTACAGAAGCTGAATAAATATGGAAAAAATGAGTTGTGCTCATATTTAAAGATGGAGCCAAATACCCATTTTACTATCCTAAATATTCCTTTATGTACATGCAAGAGAAAATATGACTCAACTTTGCCAATCTTTTATTCTACTTGAAATTTTTTAGCTGATGTTCATAAAAAGGCTGGGAATGAGGGGAGGGTCCCTGACAAAGGGACACCTCTTAGAATACAAGAGCCTGAGGAGCTGAGTTTACAGTCTGATATAAAAATCACAATTACAGCACTGAATCAACCCTGTAACAGCAGTTTAACAGGGAAATAAGAGGGAACACAAGCTTTGTGAGTGTCTGAGATTATTAGAGCTTTAAAGAAATCCTATAGAGTCTGAAAACCCTGTCAACACTGCAGCAAACCTAAATATAACTATGCTAGTGAAGCTGTAAATTGAAAATAAAATTGGCAACAATGATATAAAGGGTTTTTGGATTAAACATTTATGTTGTTTCCCGAACCAACCCTCTGCTAGGTATTTTAAAGACTATTTAACAGACATGACATTTCCTTTACTGTATCCTCCCCCTCCATTTCCCTTGCCTATCATTGTCACGAGAGCTCTAAACAAGGAAGATGTGACCAAACTTGCTAAATTTTTTCTATCTCAGTATTCCAGTGTGTATTCCAGTGTTTGTAAAAGAATCATTGGAAGAATAATTAAACAGTTAGAGCAAGACACCTGTTTGTTGAAAAGTTTTCACTTACCTTTGTGTGAGGCATATAAATGCACGTGTGTAGACCACAGGTATTTGCATTTTCTAATTATTCCATTTACATTCAATTATGCTTTTTGTGGACTTCAGTAAAACAATTACCATAACCTAGGGAACAGCCTTTTAGGTAGCTACACAAAAACACGTTATTATCTTTCACTGTTAAGAGAGGCAAGCTGAGAAAATTACCACAAAATAGCACAACCTGCTCTTATGACTTTGTTTGTGGAGGGCTGTTTAAAGGCTTCCTTCTGTGAAGGTTATTTGCTAACAAAGCTCCAGATAATCCAGAAAGTAAGAGAAGAAATGACACACCTACTTGTTACCCTTGGATGTTCTGAAGAAAACAGGCAGACATGCACACAAAATAAACGGGAGGATGCCACAAGACAATTGCTGTGTTGGAAGGTTTTTTTGCTTGATACCATGAGCCAGTCAGTGACTTTACATGACATACACAGCCCACTGAACTCATGAAACTGTAAAACTTCAGCCTTATTTATTACGGCTTTAAAGCTGCAATGTCTTAAATGAGAAATGTGACGCACAACGTGATATCCTCTTGGCTCCAATTCCCCTCCCTCTGAAATAAAGAAAAGGTGAGAAAGCAAAAGCAGACAGTGTCTGAATGGCATTGAACACACGTGGAATCCAGGCTGTCTGAGAGGATGCTCTGTGAGGATGAATAACGGGCTCTGATGTTTGCAGGCTGTTGGCAGCAGCTGAAGCATCACACACACACACAACACTCACACTCACACTCACACTCACACTCACACTCACACTCACACTCACTCACACCACTCACTCACACACACCACACACTCACACTCACACACACACACACACACTCACACTCACTCACACACACTCACACACACACACTCACACTCACACTCACACTCAACAACACTCACACTCACACACACACTCACACA